>NC_052146.1:126686093-126765010 GCF_902713615.1 Scyliorhinus canicula | reverse complement strand
ACCCCGGGATTGGGCTGCTAGTTCATGCTGGGATTGGGCTGCAAATTCATGCTGGGATTGGGCTGCTAGTTCATGCTGAGATGGGGCTGCTAGTTCATGCTGGGATTGGGGTGTTAGCTCATGCTGGGATTGGGCTGCTACTTCATGCTGGGATTGGGCTGCTAGTTCATGCCAGGATTGGGCTGCAAATTCATGCTGGGATTGGGCTGCTGGTTCATGCCGGGATTGGGCTGCTAGTTCATGCTGGGATTGGGCTGCTAGTTCATGCTGAGATGGGGCTGCTAGTTCATGCTGGGATTGTTCTGCTAGTTCATGCTGGGATTGGGCTGCTAGTTCATGCTGGGATTGGGCTGCTAGTTCATGCTGAGATTGAGCTGCTAGTTCATGCTGGGATTGGGCTGTTAGTTCATGCTGGGATTGGGCTGCTAGTTCATGGTGGGATTGCACTGCTAGTTCATGCTGGGATTAGGCTGCTAGTTCATGCTGGGATTGAGCTGCTAGTTCCAGCTGGGATTGGGCTGCTAGTTCATGCTGGGATTGGGCTGCTAGTTCATGCTGGGATTGCACTGCTAGTTCATGCTGGGATTGGGCTGCTTGTTCATGCTGGATTTGGGTTGCTAGTTCATGCTGGGATTGGGCTGCTAGTTCATGCTGGGATTGGGCTGCTAGTTGATGCTGGGATTGGGCTGCTAGTTCATTCTGGGATTGGGCTGCGAGTTCATGCTGGGATTGGGCTGCTAGTTCATGCTGAGATGGGGCTGCTAGTTCATGCTGGGATTGGGGTGTTAGTTCATACTGGGATTGGGCTGTTAGTTCATGCTGGGATTGGGCTGCTAATTCATGCTGGGATTAGGCTGCTAGTTCATGCTGGGATTGAGCTGCTAGTTCCAGCTGGGATTGGGCTGCTAGTTCATGCTGAGATTGGGCTGCTATTTCATGCTGGGATTGCACTGCTAGTTCATGCTGGGATTGGGCTGCTTGTTCATGCTGGATTTGGGTTGCTAGTTCATTCTGGGATTGGGCTGCTAGTTCATGCTGGGATTGCACTGCTAGTTCATGCTGGGATTGGGCTGCTAGTTCATGCCGGGATTGGGCTGCAAGTTCATGCTGGGATTGGGATGCTGGTTGATGCTTGGATTGCACTGCTAGTTCATGCTGGGATTGGGCTGTTAGTTCATGCTGGGATTGGGGTGTTAGTTCATGCTGGGATTGGGCTGCTACTTCATGCTGGGATTGGGCTGCTAGTTCATGCTGGGATTGGGATGCTGGTTGATGCTTGGATTGCACTGCTAGTTCATGCTGGGATTGGGCTGTTAGTTCATGCTGGGATTGGGGTGTTAGTTCATGCTGGGATTGGGCTGCTACTTCATGCTGGGATTGGGCTGCTAGTTCATGCCGGGATTGGGCTGCAAATTCATGCTGGGATTGGGCTGCTAGTTCATGCTGAGATGGGGCTGCTAGTTCATGCTGGGATTGGGGGGTTAGCTCATGCTGGGATTGGGCTGCTACTTCATGCTGGGATTGGGCTGCTAGTTCATGCCAGGATTGGGCTGCAAATTCATGCTGGGATTGGGCTGCTGGTTCATGCCGGGATTGGGCTGCTAGTTCATGCTGGGATTGGGCTGCTAGTTCATGCTGAGATGGGGCTGCTAGTTCATGCTGGGATTGTTCTGCTAGTTCATGCTGGGATTGGGCTGCTAGTTCATGCTGGGATTGGGCTGCTAGTTGATGCTGTGATTGGGCTGCTAGTTCATGCTGGGATTGGGCTGCTAGTTCATGCTGAGATGGGGCTGCTAGTTCATGCCGGGATTGGGCTGCTAGTTCATGCTGGGATTGGGCTGCTAGTTCATGCTGGGATTGGGCTGCTAGTTCATGCTGGGATTGGGCTGCTAGTTCATGCTGAGATTGCACTGCTAGTTCATGCTGGGATTGGGCTGCTAGTTCATGCTGGGATTGGGCTGCTAGTTCATGCTGGGATTGGGCTGCTAGTTCATGCTGAGATTGCACTGCTAGTTCATGCTGGGATTGGACTGCTAGTTCATGCTGGGATTGGGCTGCTAGTTCATGCTGGGATTCGGCTCCTTGTCCATGCTGGAATTGAGCTGCTAGTTCATGCTGGGATTGGGCTGCTAGTTCCTGCTGGGATAGCACTGCTAGTTCATGCTGGGATTGTACTGCTAGTTCATGCTGGGATTGGGCTGTTAGTTCATGCTGGGATTGGGCTGCTAGTTCATGCTGGGATTGAGCTGCTAGTTCCTGCTGGGATTGCACTGCTAGTTCATGCTGGGATTGGGCTGCTAGTTGATGCTGGGATTGGGCTGCTAGTTCATGCTGGGATTGAGCTGCTAGTTCATGCTGGGATTGGGCTGCTCGTTCATGCTTGGATTGAGCTGCTAGTTCATGCTGGGATTGGGCTGCTAGTTCATGCTGGGATTGAGCTGCTATTTCATGCTGGGATTGGGCTGCTAGTTCCTGCTGGGATTGCACTGCTAGTTCATGCTGGGATTGGGCTGCTAGTTCATGCTGGGATTGGGCTGCTAGTTCATGCTGAGATTGAGCTGCTAGTTCATGCTGGGATTGGGCTGTTAGTTCATGCTGGGATTGGGCTGCTAGTTCATGGTGGGATTGCACTGCTAGTTCATGCTGGGATTAGGCTGCTAGTTCATGCTGGGATTGAGCTGCTAGTTCCAGCTGGGATTGGGCTGCTAGTTCATGCTGGGATTGGGCTGCTAGTTCATGCTGGGATTGCACTGCTAGTTCATGCTGGGATTGGGCTGCTTGTTCATGCTGGGTTTGGGCTGTTAGTTCATGCTGGGATTGGGCTGCTATTTCATGGTGGGAGTGCACTGCTAGTTCATGCTGGTATTGGGCTGCCTGTTCCAGCTGGGATTACACTGCTAGTTCATGCTGGGATTGGACTGCTAGTTCATGCTGGGATTGGGCTGCTAGTTCATGCTGGGATTCGGCTCCTTGTCCATGCTGGAATTGAGCTGCTAGTTCATGCTGGGATTGGGCTGCTAGTTCCTGCTGGGATAGCACTGCTAGTTCATGCTGGGATTGTACTGCTAGTACCAGCTGGGATTGGGCTGCTTGTCCATGCTGGAATTGGGCTGCTAGTTCATGCTGGGATTGGGCTGCTTGTCCATGCTGGGATTGGGCTGCTAGTTCCTGCTCGGATTGGGCTGCTAGTTCATGCTGGGATTGGGCTGTTAGTTCATGCTGGGATTGGGCTGCTAGTTCATGCTGGGATTGAGCTGCTAGTTCCTGCTGGGATTGCACTGCTAGTTCATGCTGGGATTGGGCTGCTAGTTGATGCTGGGATTGGGCTGCTAGTTCATGCTGGGATTGAGCTGCTAGTTCATGCTGGGATTGGGCTGCTCGTTCATGCTTGGATTGAGCTGCTAGTTCATGCTGGGATTGGGCTGCTAGTTCATGCTGGGATTGAGCTGCTATTTCATGCTGGGATTGGGCTGCTAGTTCCTGCTGGGATTGCACTGCTAGTTCATGCTGGGATTGGGCTGCTAGTTCATGCTGGGATTGGGCTGCTAGTTCATGCTGAGATTGAGCTGCTAGTTCATGCTGGGATTGGGCTGTTAGTTCATGCTGGGATTGGGCTGCTAGTTCATGGTGGGATTGCACTGCTAGTTCATGCTGGGATTAGGCTGCTAGTTCATGCTGGGATTGAGCTGCTAGTTCCAGCTGGGATTGGGCTGCTAGTTCATGCTGGGATTGGGCTGCTAGTTCATGCTGGGATTGCACTGCTAGTTCATGCTGGGATTGGGCTGCTTGTTCATGCTGGATTTGGGTTGCTAGTTCATGCTGGGATTGGGCTGCTAGTTCATGCTGGGATTGGGCTGCTAGTTGATGCTGGGATTGGGCTGCTAGTTCATTCTGGGATTGGGCTGCGAGTTCATGCTGGGATTGGGCTGCTAGTTCATGCTGAGATGGGGCTGCTAGTTCATGCTGGGATTGGGGTGTTAGTTCATGCTGGGATTGGGCTGTTAGTTCATGCTGGGATTGGGCTGCTAATTCATGCTGGGATTAGGCTGCTAGTTCATGCTGGGATTGAGCTGCTAGTTCCAGCTGGGATTGGGCTGCTAGTTCATGCTGAGATTGGGCTGCTATTTCATGCTGGGATTGCACTGCTAGTTCATGCTGGGATTGGGCTGCTTGTTCATGCTGGATTTGGGTAGCTAGTTCATTCTGGGATTGGGCTGCTAATTCATGCTGGGATTGCACTGCTAGTTCATGCTGGGATTGGGCTGCTAGTTCATGCCGGGATTGGGCTGCAAGTTCATGCTGGGATTGGGATGCTGGTTCATGCTTGGATTGCACTGCTAGTTCATGCTGGGATTGGGCTGTTAGTTCATGCTGGGATTGGGGTGTTAGTTCATGCTGGGATTGGGCTGCTACTTCATGCTGGGATTGGGCTGCTAGTTCATGCCGGGATTGGGCTGCAAATTCATGCTGGGATTGGGCTGCTAGTTCATGCTGAGATGGGGCTGCTAGTTCATGCTGGGATTGGGGTGTTAGTTCATGCTGGGATTGGGCTGCTACTTCATGCTGGGATTGGGCTGCTAGTTCATGCCAGGATTGGGCTGCAAATTCATGCTGGGATTGGGCTGCTGGTTCATGCCGGGATTGGGCTGCTAGTTCATGCTGGGATTGGGCTGCTAGTTCATGCTGAGATGGGGCTGCTAGTTCATGCTGGGATTGTTCTGCTAGTTCATGCTGGGATTGGGCTGCTAGTTCATGCTGGGATTGGGCTGCTAGTTCATGCTGGGATTGGGTTGCTAGTTCATGCTGGGATTGGGCTGCTAGTTCATGCTGAGATGGGGCTGCTAGTTCATGCCGGGATTGGGCTGCTAGTTCATGCTGGGATTGGGCTGCTAGTTCATGCTGGGATTGGGCTGCTAGTTCATGCTGGGATTGGGCTGCTAGTTCATGCTGAGATTGCACTGCTAGTTCATGTTGGGATTGGGCTGCTAGTTCATGCTGGGATTGGGCTGCTAGTTCATGCTGGGATTGGGCTGCTAGTTCATGCTGAGATTGCACTGCTAGTTCATGCTGGGATTGCACTGCTAGTTCATGCTGGGATTGCACTGCTTCTTCATGCTGGGATTGGGCTGCTAGTTCATGCCGGGATTGCACTGCTAGTTCATGCTGGGATTGGGCTGCTAGTTCATGCCGGGATTGCACTGCTAGTTCATGCTGGGATTGGGCTGCTAGTTCATGCTGGGATTGGGCTGCTAGTTCATGCTGAGATGGGGCTGCTAGTTCATGCTGGGATTGGGCTGCTAGTTCATGCTGAGATTGCACTGCTTCTTCATGCTGGGATTGGGCTGCTAGTTCATGCTGGGATTGGGCTGCTAGTTCATGCTGAGATGGGGCTGCTAATTCATGCTGGGATTGGGCTTCTAGTTCATACTGGGACTGCACAGCTAGTTCATGCTGGGATTGGGCTGCTAGTTCATGCCGGGATTGGGCTGTTAGTTCATACTGTGATTGGGTAGCTAGTTCATGCTGGGATTGGGCTGCTAGTTCATACTGGGATTGGGTAGCTAGTTCATGCTGGGATTGGGCTGCTAGTTCATGCTGGGATTGGGCTGCTGGTTCATGCTGGGATTGGGCTGCTTGTTCATACTGGGATTGGGTAGCTAGTTCATGCTGGGATTGGGCTGCTAGTTCATACTGGGATTGGGTAGCTAGTTCATGCTGGGATTGGCTGCTAGTTCATGCTGTGATTGGGCTGCTAGTTCATGCTTGGATTGGGCTGCTAGTTCCAGCTGGGATTGGGCTGTTAGTTCATGCTGGGATTGGGCTGTTAGTTCATGCTGGTATTGCACTGCTAGTTCATGCTGGGACAGGTCTGCTAGTTCATACTGGGATTGGGCTGTTAGTTCATGCTGGGATTGAGCTGCTAGTTCATACTGGGATTGGGCTGTTAGTTCATGCTGGGATTGGGCTGTTAGTTCATGGTGGGATAGGTCTGCTAGTTCATGCTGGGATTGAGCTGCTAGTTCATGCTGGGATAGGTCTGCTAGTTCATGCTGGGATTGGGCTGCTAGGTCATGCTGGGATTGGTCTGCTAGTTCATGCTGGGATTGGGCTGCTAGTTCATGCTGGGATTGGGCTGCTAGTTCATGCTGGGATTGGGCTGTTAGTTCATGCTGGGATTGGGCTGCTAGTTCATGCTGGGATTGGGCTGCTAGTTCATGCTGGGATTGGGCTGCTAGTTCATGCTGGGATTGGGCTGCTAGTTCATGCTGGGATTGGGCTGCTAGTTCATGCTGGGATTGGGCTGCTAGTTCATGCTGGGATTGGGCTGCTAGTTCATGCTGGGATTGGGCTGCTAGTTCATGCTGGGATTGGGCTGCTAGTTCATGCTGGGATTGGGCTGCTATTTCATGCTGGGATTGCATTGCTAGTTCATGCTGGGATTGGGCTGGTAGTTCATGCTGAGATTGGGCTGCTAGTTCATGCTGGGATTGGGCTGCTAGCTCATGATGGGATTGGGCTGCTTGCTCATGCTGGGATTGGGCTGCTGGTTCATGCTGGGATTGGGCTGCTAGTTCATGCTGGGATTGGGCAGCTTGTTCATGCTGGGATTGCACTGCTGGTTCATGCTGGGATTGGGCTGTTAGTTCATGCTGGGATTGGGCTGCTAGTTCATTCTGGGATTACACTGCTACTTCATGCTGGGATTGGGCTGCTAGTTCATGCTGAGATAGCACTGCTAGTTCATTCTGGGATTGGGCTGTTAGTTCTTACGGGGGTTGGGCTTCAATCTCCACAGACAATAGCTACTAAATTAATTCAGTGCATTCTCCTGGAACTACTCTAAGTGCGACTACCTCACGTATGTCTTATCACCGACTGGTGGGTATCTCAATTCACATGAAGCATGTCTGTCGCCACCAGTTGGTTGGAGGTCCCATTGCCAACTATTCATATTCAAATATAACTGCGTTTTACAAAGCATGATCTGCATTAGCATTTTACACATCTGTACAGATGCAACTGTCCTTCAAACAACATGATATTCCTGATGAACGTGTCCCTGGTGCACTCCTTATTGGGCATCTACACAACATCGCCCTGTTGATCTGCTGCGGTCTTATCAGCTTCCCGACGTCACTTTTACTTCTCTAAGACCAATTTCCTTGCAGGTCTTTGTTTTCTTTACACCTTGTTTCGCCTTTTGGCGCGATGTGTCCTGAAGACCGATTTCCTTGCTGGCCTTGTCTGTGTCAGTAGCTTCTTTAATTTCCTAACACGATGCGTTTTGCTGCGTCGTCCACATTGCTGATGTCTTCTTGTTTAGTAAGAAGTCTTACAAAACCAGGTTAAAGCCCAACAGGTTTATTTGGAATCACGAGCTTTCGGACCGTAGTTCCTTCATCAGGTGAGTGAAAAGGTTGCGCAAAAAAAACATCTCAACCTCTTGTTTAGTATCACAGGTAGGAATCACGGTATCCTCCACTCTCCAGTTGTTCCTCTTTTTTTGTGTGGGAGGGATCCTGTAACTGTGCCTCTTGTTCTTTTTTGCTTAGGTAGCACCTGTCTTGCCTTTGGTCTGTGCCATGGAAGTAGTTCCTTGTGGATCGTCTGCTGACACATCCAGTGTCTGCATACTTATGAGGGACTGTGCGGTCGCTGTCAAGTCTGCAGGCTGCAGAGCTTTGCACTCTGGTGTGTGGGCTGGATCCAGTTCCTCAACGTTGGGTGTTGCTCCGTCATCCTATGTTTGAGCCCCTAGTGATGGCTCATCCTCACTCGATATGATAATATATGGGTCATCTTTTGCTAAAGAGCCGATTAGTGGCACATCCTCGTCTGGTAGGATAATATGTGTATCGTCTGTCATTGCAGAGCTGTATACGGATAAAGTCATCTGCTCCTCTAGCATGTCTTTTGGTGAGGTGGCCTCAAGTATTGGGGGGGTCCACTACCGGAACCATTTTGTGGGCCTGAGATGATTGATCGTATGCCTCTGGAGCCAGTTTCTCCCGAATGGGGGTTATTTCTTCCATTATTAGTCTGTCAACAGCTGAATTATTCTCATCTGAAGTTTCTGCTCCTGTAATCTGACTTTCAGCCTCTGCATCCGGCACCAGCTTTCACCCTCATTGGTGTTTTGCCCTAACTGGGCACCCCTTGTGATCACCTCGTCACTCCCGCCAAACCACCTGTCTAGCATTTCATAGTCGACTTCATCCAGCTCGCCATCTGAGTCTCCATTTTCCTCATCGTATTCATGGTCCTAATTATTATCATCTTCGCAATTATCATCGGAGTCATCATCATCTGCAATGGCTTCTCCTGTATGTCGTGTTCAGCACACTGAGATAACACGTGGTTAAACTGATATGACTGGGCAAATCTTGACCACTCTTGGCTGCTGAAGCAAGGACCGTTGTCACTCTTGACAATGAGTGGAATACCATGCCTGGAGAATGTCGCCTCACAGGCCTTGATGATGGTCTTGGATGTGAGGTCCGAGAGCTTCACGACTTCTGGGTAGTTGGAAAAAGAATTCAGTATTAACACATAATCACGACAATTAGCGTGAAAGAGGTCGATGCCCACCTTGGACCACGGGGAGATCACGATTTTGTGCTGCTGAAGCGTCTCCTTGCTCTGCACTGGTGGAAGCATTGACAGGTCGGACAGTTGAGGACCATATTTGAGATCTCCTGCCTAATCCCAGGCCAGTAGACAGCCTGCCTGGCTCTGCGTCTGCACTTTTCTACACCCAGGTGTCTCTCATGGATTTGCCGGAGCTCCAAGCTCTGGAGACTGAGTGGAATGACAATGCGGTCCAGCTTGAGGAGGATACCATCAATCACCGTCAGGTCGTCCTTCACATTGAAGAATTGGGGGCACTGCCCTTTGTGCCAGCCATCGGCGAGGTGGCGCATGACACGCTGTAGAAGAGGGTCTTTGGCTGCCTCCTCACAAATGCGAATCACCTTTTTTAAAAAAATAATTTTTATTGAAAAATTTTGTATTTATACAACAACATCGAACCATAATAAAATACCAACAATAACAATAATGATAGCAATCATAAACATTCGCCCCTCCTCAATGAACAACACAACATATTAACGACAACTTAAATTAACACAATGTTAAGTTACATAACCATAGGAAAAAAATAGGAACTACAATAAGGAACCCCCCCCCCCCCCTCTACACCCCCCCCCCCCCTCCCTCTACACCCCCCCCCCCCCCCTCTACACCCCCCACCCCCCCGGGTTGCTGCTGCTATTGACCAAGATACCTATCTTTGAGCCAGGAAGTCCAGGAAAGGCTGCCACCGTTTATAGAACCCTTGTATTGATCCTCTCAGGGCAAATTTGACGCTCTCCAATTTTATAAATCCCGCCATGTCACTGATCCACGTCTCCACACTTGGGGGCCTCGCATCCTTCCACTGCAGCAAGATCCTCCGCCGGGCTACTAGGGACGCAAAGGCCAGAACATCGGCCTCTTTCGCCTCCTGCACTCCCGGCTCCACCGCAACTCCAAAAATCGCAAGTCCCCACCCTGGTTTGACCCTGGATCCAACCACCCTCGACACCGTCCCCGCCACCCCCTTCCAGAATTCTTCCAGTGCTGGGCATGCCCAGAACATATGGGCATGATTCGCTGGACTCCCCGAACACCTGGTGCACCTGTCCTCACCCCCAAAGAACCTACTCATCCTAGTCCCGGACATGTGGGCCCGGTGCAGCACCTTGAATTGGATGAGACTAAGCCTCGCACATGAAGAGGAAGAGTTGACTCTCTCCAAGACATCCGCCCAAGTCCCGTCCTCTATCTTCTCCCCAAGTTCCCCCCCCCCCATTTAGCCTTCAGCTCCTCCACTGACGACTCCTCCACCTCCTGCATTACCTTATAAATGTCAGACACCTTCCCCTCTCCGACCCACACCCCCGAAAGCGCTCTGTCCATCGCCCCCCGCGAGGGCAGCAAAGGGAACTCCTCTACCTGTTGCCTAGTAAACGCCTTTACCTGCAAGTATCTGAACATGTTCCCTTGGGGGAGCCCAAATTTATCTTCCAGTTCCCCCAGGCCCGCAAACCTCCCGCCAATAAACAGGTCCCTCAATTTACTGATGCCTACCCTTTGCCACCCCCTAAATCCCCCATCAGTGTTCCCCGGGATGAACCGATGATTTCCACCTAATGGAGCCTCCATCGAGCCCCCTGTTTCCCCCTATGCCATCTCCACTGTCTCCAGATTCTTAGGGTCGCCGCCATCACCGGGCTCGTGGTATACCTCTTAGAAGAGAGCGGCAACGGCGCTGTTGCCAAGGCACCCAGACTCGTACCTCTACATGACGCCATCTCCATTCGTTTCCACGCTGCCCCCCCACTCCATCACCTATTTACGCACCATTGACACATTGGCCGCCCAATAGTACCCCAAAAGGTTGGGCAGCGCCAGCCCGCCTCCATCCCTCCCTCGCTCCAGGAAAACCCTCTTCACTCTCGGAGTCCCATGTGCCCACACAAAGCTCAAAATACTGCTAGTCACCCTCCTAAAGAAGGCCCTAGGGATGAAGATGGGTAGGCACTGAAAGAGGAACATGAACCTCAGAAGCACCGTCATTTTGACGGACTGCACCCTCCCCGCCAACGACAATGGCAGCATGTCCCACCTCTTGAACTCCTCCTCCATCTAATCCACAAGCCTGGTGAAATTATGCTTGTGAAGAGTCCCCCAGTCCCTGGCCACCTGCACCCCCAGTTACCTAAAACTCTCCCCTGTCCTAAGCGGGAGCCTACCAATTCCTTCCTCCTGGTCCCCAGGGTGCACCACAAACACCTCACTCTTGCCTAGATTTAGTTTATAGCCTGAAAAGGTCCCAAACTCAGCTAGCAGCTCCATCACCTCCGGCATCCCTCCCACCGGGTCCGCCACATACAGTAGCAGGTCATCGGCATACAACGACACCCTATGTTCCTCCCCACCTCGCACCAAACCTCTCCACCTCCCTGAATCCCTCAACACCATCGCCAACGGCTCGATTGCCAATGCAAACAACAAGGGGGACAGGGGGCAACCCTGCCTGGTCCCTCGGTAAAGCTGGAAGTACTCCGACCTCCTCCCATTCGTGGCCACACAGGCCATTGGGGCCTCATATAGCAGCCTCACCCATCTAATAAACCCTTCACCAAATCCAAACCTCCCCAACACCTCCCATAAGTACCTCCACTCCACTCTATCGAAGGCCTTCTCCGCATCCAGCGCCACCACTATCTCAGCCTCCCCCTCAATCGCCGGCATCATGATGACATTCAACAACCTCCGCACATTCGTGTTCAGCTGCCTTCCCTTCACAAAACCTGTCTGGTCCTCGTGTACAACCCCTGGCACACAGTCCTCTATCCTGGTGGCCAGGATTTTTGCCAGCACCTTGGCATCCACATTAAGGAGAGATATGGGCCTGTATGAACCACACTGCTGGGGGTCCTTGTCCCTCTTTAAGATTAACAAAATCATCGTCCGCGACATCATCGGGGGCAAAGTCCCCCCTTCCCACGCTTCATTAAGTGTCCGCACCAGCAAGGGGCCCACTAGGTCCACAAACTTTTTATAAAATTCCACCGGGAACCCATCCGGCCCCGGCGCCTTCCCTGACTGCATCTGCTCGATCCCCTTAATCAGCTCCTCCAGCTCAATCGGCGCACCCAACCCCTCCACCTTCTCCTCCTGCACCTTCGGGAAAGATAGCCCGTCGAGAAACCTCTCCATTCCTCTCCTCTCCACCGTTGGCTCCGACCGGTACAGTTCCCCGTAAAAGTCCTTGAAGACCTCATTCACCTCTACCCCCTTCCGCACCACATTCCCACTCTTGTCTCTCACTCCAGCAATTTCCTTAGCCGCATCCCGCTTGCGGAGCTGATGAGCCAGCATCCTACTCGCCTTTTCACCATGTTCGTACACTGCCCCTTGTGCCTTCCTCCACTTGCCTCCGCCTTTCTAGTGGTCAGCAAATCAAATTTAGCCTGTAGGCTGCGCCTCTCCCCCAACAGTCCCTCCTCTGGTGCCTCCGCGTACCTCCTATCTACCTCCAGCATCTTCCCCACCAGTCTATCCCTCTCACTCCTCTCGCTCCTCTCCCTGTGTGCCCGGATGGATATCAGCTCCCCACGAATCATTGCCTTCAGGGCTTCCCAGACCATCCCCACCTGGACCTCCCCCATATCATTCACCTCGAGGTACCCCTCAATACTTGCCCGGACCCTCCTACACACCTCCTCCTCCGCCAACAACCCCACATCCAACTGCCACAACGGGCGCTGGTCCTGCACCTCCCCCATCTCCAACTCCATCCAATGCGGAGCGTGGTCGGAGATTGCAATGGCCGAATATTCGGCCTCCTCCACTCTCGGAATCAGTCCCCTACTCACCACAAAGAAGTCTATCCGAGAATAAACCCTATGTACGTGGGAGAAGAAAGAGTACTCCCGTGCCCTCGGCCTCACAAACCTCCATGGATCCACCCCTCCCATCTGGTCCATAAACCCTCTCAGTACCTTGGCCGCCGCCGGCCTCCTACCCGTCCTTGAACTGGACCGATCCAGTGAAGGATCCAACACCGTATTGAAGTCTCCCCCCATAATCAGACCTCCCGCCTCTAGATCCGGGACCCGTCCCAACATACGCCTCATAAAGCCCGCATCGTCCCAATTTGGGGCATACACACTAGCAAGTACCACCTTCTCTCCCTGTAGCCTGCCCCTAACCATAACATACCTACCCCCCTTATCCACCACCACCTCCGATGCCTCAAACGACACATTTTTCCCTACCAGAATCGCCACTCCCCGGTTCTTCGCATCCAACCCAGAGTGGAAAACCTATCCCACCCACCCCTTCCTCAGACGGACCTGGTCCGCCACCTTCAGGTGGGTCTCCTGAAGCATTGCCACATCTGCCTTTAGCCCCCTCAGATGAGCAAGTACCCTCGACCGCTTCACCGGCCCATTCAATCCTCTCCCATTCCAGGTGACCAACCGGATCAGAGGGCATCCCGCCCCCCCTCCCCCGTCGACTAGCCATAGCTCGTCGACTGCCCGCCCCAGGCCAGCACCCCCCGCCCGACCCAGTCCCCACAGCGACAACACCTCACCTCTGTCCCCCCCGGCCCACACCAGCTCCTTCCTGACCCTGCCAGCAGCAACCCGGTATTCCCCTTTCCCCCACTCCCTCCCCCCCCAGGCTAGGAACCCTCCTAGCCACCAACCGTCCTCCATTGTACTTCCGTGGGTCAGCTAACTTCTGCTGACCCCAGAAACTCCCGCCAAAAACCCAAACCCTCCCAAGTGGGATCATCCCCCATCCTGTCCCTCCTCCAGGCACCGCTCCAGTGCGGGGAAGAACCAGTTAAGGCCATGCCCCCCCCCCCCCCCCCCCCCCCCCCCCGTCATCGTCTCCACCCCCCAGCCCCGCAACGCGGGAAACCAGAGGAAAGCCCGCGCTTTCGCACTGCCCCACCAAACCCTTCTGATGCAGCTCCCAAATACCAGCCCCACTCCATAACCCCAACCCGATATAGAATACAACAAACCCCCCCCCCAACCCTCCCCGCAAGATACAAAACTCAAACAATGCCCCACAACAAAAAACAGAACAACACCCCAATAAATAACCATATCAAAATTACAAAAGTACAGAAAAAGAGAACACAGCAATAGCAGAAACCAGCAATAAAGTATTACAACCGACCCCGCAACCCCCAACCCCTAGTTCGAGTCCAGTTTCTCCGTCCGCACGAAGGCCCACGCCTCCTCCGGGGAATCAAAATAATAATGCCGGTCCAAATAAGTTACCCACAGGCACGCAGGCTGCAACATTCCAAACTTTATCTTCTTCTTGTAGAGCACCTCTTTCGTCCGATTAAACCCGGACCGCCGCTTAGCCACCTCCGCACTCCAATCCTGGTAGATCCGTACTACCCCATTCTCCCAATTGCTGCTCTTCACCTTCTTGGCCCAGCGCAGCCCACACTCCCGATCACTGAACCAGTGGAACCTCACCAGCACCGCACGCGGGGGTTCGTTCTCCTTAGGCCTCCTGGCCAGTACTCTGTGGGCTCCCTCCAGCTCCAAGGGCAGATGGAAAGATCCTGCCCCCACCAGCGAGTTCAGCATCGTGGCCACGTAGGTTGTCAGATCCGACCCCTCCAGCCCCTCCGCAAGGCCCAAGATCCTCAGATTTTTCCGCCTCATGCGGTGATCAAGCTCCTCGAAGCGGTCTTGCCACTTCTTGTGGAATGCCTCGTGCCCCTCCACCTGACCACGGCCTCCTCCTCTCGTTCAGTGGCCTGCGCCTGCAACGCCTGGATGGCAGCACCCTGGGTCGTCTGAATCTCCGAGAGCTTTTTATTAGTTTCCTGCAGAGAGCTCAGCACCTCAGCCTTGAAATCTGCAAAACAGCGCAGGAGAGCAGCTTGCTGCTCCTGGGCCCACAGCTTCCATTCCTCTGGTGCTCCGCCGGCCGCCATCTTGGAATCCTTCCCCCATTTTTTCTGGGGAGGTGCTGCCGTTTTTTCCCCCTTTCCACTCCGAGTTCGAGTCATGAAATGCGGAGAAAGTCGATCAGCACACCTTCTCCCACCAGGAGACGTCGAAAAAATTCAGTTTTGGGCTCTAAAAAGAGCCGAAAAGTCCGTTTGAATCGGGAGCTCCCAAATGTGCGGCTTCCTACGTCATCGCCGCCACCGGAAGTCCGCGAATCACCTTTTCACCAGACGCCAGGAGGTTGCTGGACCACAGCTGCACCTGGGATTCAATCTGTTGGATGAATGTCGGCGGGTCGGCAAGCAAGGTTATGGAGCGGGACAAGGCATCCGCAATAATGAGCTCCTTGCCAGGCGTGTACTGTAGTTCAAATTCATACCGTCCGAGTCTGAGGAGGACACGCTGCAGCCGTGGCGTCATGTCGTTCAGGTCCTTGTGGATAATGTGGACCAGAGGCCTGTGGTCCGTCTCAACGGTAAACATCGGCAGGCCGTAGACATATCGTGGAACTTGATAATTTCAGTGAGAAGGCCCAGGCATTCCTTTTCAATTTGGGCATACCGCTGCTCGGTGGGTGTTATCGCCCATGATGTATAGGCAAGCGGTGCCCAGGGTGAGGCGTTATCGCGCTGGAGCAACACCGCGCCAATGCCGTCCTGGCTTGCATCTGTCGAGATTTGTATTTCTCTGTAAGGGTCAAAAATTACCAATACAGGTGCAGTGGTGAGCTTGGCTTTCAGCTCCAACCACTCTGCTTGATCAGCTGCCTGCCACTCAAAGGCAGTGGACTTTTTCACCAGGTGACTGAGGGCCGTGGTGTGTGAGGCCAGGTTTGGGATAAGCTTGCCCAAGAAGTTCACCATTCCTAGGAAGCGCACCAACGCCTTCTTGTCTTCAGGGGTCTTCATGGCTTTGATGGCCTTGACTTTGTCTGTGTCTGGGCGCACACCCTGCTGAGATATCTGGTCACCCAAGAACTTCAGTGTTGACATGCCAAAGCAACACTTTGCCCTGTTCAGCTTGAGGCCATTGGCATGGACATGGCGGAATACCTGCTGGAGATGAAAGATGTGCTCTTCCGGGGTTGTGGACCAAATGGTAACGTCGCCCACATACACACGGACCCCTTCAATGCCCTCCATCCTCTGCTCCATGATTCTGTAAGATCTCAGAGGCCGAGACAATGCCGAACGGCATACAATTATAGCAGTACCTGCCAAACGGTGTGTTGAAGGTGCAGAGCCTTCTGCTGGACTCATCCAGCTGGATTTGCCAGAACCCATGTGACGCATCTAACTTTGTAAAAAACCGGGCGTGTGCCATCTCACTTGTTAGTTCCTCCCGCTTCGGGATGGGGTAGTGTTCGCGCGTTATATTCTGGTTGAGATCCTTGGGATCAATACAGATGCGCAGCTCCCCCGAAGGCTTTTTTACACAGACCATCGAGCTGACCCACTCAGTCGGTTCTGTAACTTTAGAGATGATGCCCTGTTCCTGAAGATCCTGGAGCTGTGCCTTCAGCCGCTCCTTCAGTGGAGCTGGGACCCGGCGTGGTGCGTGGTCCACAGGTGTGGAATCAGGCCGTAACAGGATCTTGTACCGATATGACAGAGTGCCCATCCCATCAGACACATCTGGATACTGAGCGAGGATGTCGTCAATGCCGGCTTGAAGATCCATGTTGGGGAGGGTCATTGCGTAGATCCGCTGAACAAGGTTTAGCTGCTTGCATGCATGTGCGCCCAGCAGGGAGGCCCTGTCTGGCTAGACAATTTCAAACCTTAGCCTTAGTGGAGTGGACTCGATTGGCCGAATGGCCTTACTTCCGCTCCTATGTCTTATGGTCTTACGTGAATGCTCCTGTTGGAGATGAGCAGATGGCAGGATCCCAGTGCTGTGATGGCATTGCCGTTATAGTCCAGGAGCTGGCAGGCTGCTGGACAAGCTTGGGTGGCTTCTTAATGCAGTTGAAATTGGCCTGTGAAAGGAGATTGGCAGAAGCACCTGTGTCCAGCTTGAACTGGATAGAGCATTGATTTACTTACATCACCGCACACAATTTGTCCGCAGAGTCCACAGTGAGGATGGGCAGGCGTCATGATGATTTCGGTGAGGCATGTTCACGTGTGGTAATGATGCCCAGATGGTAGGGGGACTCCAGGCAATCGTCCTCTGGGTCCATTGTATTGCCAGGATCAGAATCCTGTAAACCTTGTTGTACACTCCGAATGCGCCTGCGTTGTAATTGGGAGCGCTGGCATTTGACTGGTGGTGCAGACCTGCACACAGCTGCATAGTGTCCAGGCTTTCCGCAATTTAAACATTGCCTGCCTCTTGCAGGGCAGTGTTTCTTTAAGTGGGCGGTGCCACAGTTTGGGCACGTCATGATGTTGTTACGCTCCGTGCATCGTCACACATGCGCAGTGCGGTCGGCAGACATTTGCACCTGCGCAGTGTGGTGATCGGCCACTTTGTTATCCCATTCCCAACGCTCATACGTGGGGCTCCGGGGAGAGCGTGCAAAATGGCCGCTTTCATCAATGCTCAGGTGCTGCATCCGGGCGATGGCCTGCACACTCTCTGCCTCATGGGAGGCAAGGTTCTCCTTATCAGCCGATTTGTATTGGGAATACCGATTTTTGGCATGCTCATGCACTGTACATGTTTCAATCGCAACTGACAGGGTCATACGCTTGATTTTTAAAAGCTGCCCCTCTCACAGGATCGGAGTGCACTCCAAAAACGATTTGGTCTCTGATCATGGAGTCAGCAATATCACCAAAGTTGCAGGATAGCGTTAGTAGACAGAGATTAGTTAAGAAGGAGTTGAAAGATTCATCTTTACCTTGGAGGTGTTGTTTGAACATATAGCGCTCGAAGATTTCATTGGTATTCACTTCACAATGACTATCAAACTTGTCCAGGATGGTCTGAAACTGTCTTGTCCTGGCCTTCGGTGAAGTTCAGCGAGTTGGATGGCTTGATCCCCCACAGTTGAGAGGAGAAGCACGATCATTCTTGCATCAGACGCACCCTCGAGGTCTGAGGCTTCGATGTACAGCAGAAACCTTTGCTTGAAAGTCCGCCAGTTGGCACTGAGATTGCCGGAGGTCCGCAGCTATTGAGGACGCTGGATCTTCTCCATGGTGCCGGGATGCCTTTGGTGGTCGTCACGGAACAGATTGAGGTAAACCACCTAGGGATAGCAGTCACCTGGTATCATGTTGTGTTAAGCACAATGAGATAACACGGGCTGCAACTAGATGCAGCTTTAACTAAAAGATACTCCAGACCTTGAAGTTAGTTCGATCTGATTTATTGAACCTGCCACACAGTTAGCACAGTTCTCTGTGAGTTCAACTCTCTGCTAACCTAAGCGTGATTACTCTGACTGAGCCAGGCTAGCTCTTACCCACGTGCTGGAGGTGTTATGTGATATATACACCCTGACTCACTCTGTAGATGTCCCCAGTGGAAAGAGGGGGATTGTGAGTGCCTCGTGCCTTTTATAGTGGGAAACCACCCCCAAGTGTTCTGCCTGCTGATTGGTTATGTCCTGTTCTCTGTGTAGCTCTTGTTTTCCTTTTCGCTGTCAAAGGTGAAGGTATTGTATATTTCTATTGTTTGAGGACCTTCCGTTTACAGCATGTTCTGGTTCCCAAAAACCCGTGCTCGCCCTTTGGGAGCGGTTGAATCGCTACAGATATGGACCTGATCACGATGGAGTTTCACGACGGCGTCAACATCTGGACTCCAGAATGGAGAATTCAGCCCACTGACTCCCGGTCAAGTAACGCCATGACTTTAAATTTCTGGACTGGATTCTTCAGCCATGCCTCCTGCAAGAAAGTCACGGACGGGACAGGGACCATGTAAAGGTCCGTCAACCTCGGGCAGGAATTTCCAGCCACAGAGCATGGACGGCCGAAGAATCTTGCCCTCTGTTTTCTCAAATCACTCCTTGGCCCGTCCCTAAAGGGCGGAATTCTCCGACCCCCCCCCCCCCCCGCTGGGTCGGAGAATCGCCGGGGGGGTGGCGTGAATCCTGCCCCGCCGCTCTGACACCGGCTGCCTAATTCTCCGGCGCTGGTTTTCGGGCGGGGGCGGGGATCGCGCCGGTCGGGGGGCGTTGGCAGCAGCACCCCCCGGCAATTCTCCAGCGACCATCCGTCTTTGGCCAGTCCCGCCGGCGTGAAATAGACACGGACCATCCCGGCAGGACCTGGCTTGGAGGGCGGATTGCGGATTCCTCGGGGGGAGCGCTGGTGGATCCAGCCCCTGGGGGAGGTGTCCCCATGGTGACCTGGCCCGTGATTGGTGCCCACCGATCTGTGGGTGGGCCTGTGTCGTGGGGGAGCTCTTTCATTCCGCACCGGCCTCTGTAAGGCTACGCCATGGCCGGTGCGGAGAAGAAACCCCCTGCACATACGCAGGACACACGCCGGCATTTCTGCGCATGCGCCGACTTGCGACGGCCCATGGCAGCCCTTCAGCACCGGTTGGCACGGCGCAAACCCCTCCAGCGCCAGCCTAGCCCCCGGAAGTGCGGAGGATTCCACAACTTCTGGGCGGCCCGCCGCCGCTGTGGTTCGCGCCGCTCTTGGTGTCGGTACGGGCCGCCCCGCCAATTGTGGGAGAATCCCGCCCATGTCTGTAATCTCCTCCAGCCCCAAACCACCCCAGATCTCTGCACTCCTCTCATTTTAAGCTACTGAGCATTGCCGGTTTTAATCGTTCTGCCATTGGTGGCCATGCCACCAGCTGCTTAGGACCTTAGCTCTAGAAATCCTTCTCTAAACGTCTCTGCCTCTTTACTTCGTTTTCCTCTTATAAGACATCCTCTAAAACTACCTCATTGACCTGGGGCAGGATTCTCTCATCGGGCGGCTAAGTCCCGATGGCGGTGTAAAAATGGGAGTGTTTTACTCCGGCATCGTCACCCGTTCCGAGACCTGATTCTCCGGGCCACAGTGGGGTAGCACGGTGCTGGAACAGCCCACGGTCCGCACATGCGCAGTTGGCCCGGCGCCAACTAGCGCATGTGCAGATGGTCCAGCGCCAACTAGCGCATGCGCAGTGGCCTTCTTCCCTGCGCTGGCCCCAACACCAAATACGCAGGACTACAGGAGCCGCCATGGCGAATCGCATCCCGGCAATGGGACGGCGTGGCGTGATTCGCGCAGCCCGCCTGCGATTCTCCGATCTGGCAGGGGGGGGGTCGGAGAATTCCGCCCCTGGTTTTTGGTAATTTACCCTAATTTGGTTCAGTACCAAATTTTGCATTACTATGTTCATGTGCACCTTGG
Organism: Scyliorhinus canicula; assembly: GCF_902713615.1. Classification (NCBI taxonomy): domain Eukaryota; kingdom Metazoa; phylum Chordata; class Chondrichthyes; order Carcharhiniformes; family Scyliorhinidae; genus Scyliorhinus; species Scyliorhinus canicula. The sequence continues at coordinate 126,745,167 of NC_052146.1, read as the reverse complement.
GACATTTTATTATGTTGAAGACACTTTATAAATATAAGTGGTTGATGAGCCAAGAATGTCGCCTTTGATTTATTAACTTACATGTTGGATGACTGCCCGATTGTGATGTCCATGCTTGTAATCCTGTCAATTTTAATAAAGGGTGTAATTCCAATTGGAATGGCAACTAACTGGTTGATAACTCAGTGTCCCTGACCTCTATGATCAGGCCGCGTCGGGGAGGTGGAGCTTGTGGATGTCAGGTTTCGAGCGATCGGGCTTTGAGGGGGGCGGGATCAGGTCAGTACTCTCAGGATGGGGTGTTGGGGGGTGGTTGGATCTTGAGGGAGTAGGGGGGAGAATGAGTCCCAATGGTATGTCCTTGGGAGGAAGGGGTGGCGAGATTGTCAGGGGAAACCCCTGGGGGTTAGTTGTTGACCCCTGTGGTAGTCCTGTGGGGGTTCGGTATGAATCTGTGCTAGTTACCCAGAAGATATCATTTGTTTTAATTCGGAGGCGGAGCATTGCGGAGGCCCCAGAGAATACCGGGTCAGGCCCGCTGATAGACAAACAGTGTCCATTGCATGTGCGTTCCGGTATGCATTGACGAGGTGACGGAGAATCGCAACAATTTTGCGTCAAATCGGCGCCGCCGTGATTTTGGCGTTGAACCGATTCTCCACCCAATTGCTGTTGGCAAATGGTGAATCCCACCCCTAGTGTTTAATGCATGCCCCTTGTCACCCAGTATCCACCCGCAAGGCTTTTGGGTGGCCTGAACAGTTGAGGCACCTGAGACTGTCTCAGGGTACAAGATTCATGGCAGCTTTCTAGGAAAGATGCACACACGTGCCTGTTGACATGTGTTGCAGTTGTATATTCGCTGTATATTCAGTAATAGGAAATCCTTCTTGTTCCCAAAGTTTCCTCACTGGTCTGCGGGAGCCTTGATCGTCATGTGATCAGTCGATTATCCCCTGAATCTGTGGGAATGCAGTATTAGGTCCCAAATCCTAATCTCGGCCTGACAGATCTGGTCAGTGTGGTATCTGATGTCTTGCCTGTTCTCAGATACATGATTTCCAATACCTGCTTGCTGCAGCGCTGCTAACTTAGAGATCCCACAACCATCTCCGGACGAATCCTGGATTGAGCTTGAAGTGAAAAGGTTGAGTACCACAGTCACCTTCACCACCTCGGGCAAAGGGTGACCACAGCACCCCACTGGCCAAGCCCCTCCTCCAGAATGGCACCTACGTCAGCAACCACAGCCCTCACTATTGCAGTCTTTGATGGGTGACACTGGTGCTCTGACATCTCAAAGAAACTGAGCCTCTGTTGGTAAATCCTTTCAGGTGAATGGTATCTTCTGCAAACATTAGTCTGCATTACTGACCCTGGGAGCCCTGCTCATCTGCATTGCATTGCATCCTCTTGAAGCTGGTGCTGCTCTGGCCCCTGCAGCTCCACTGCATGTAGCTGAACAATTCTCTCTCTCCCACTCTCCTCCTCGCTGGAGGAGTCAAAATCTCAGTAAAGAGCATCCATTGAAAAGTGGAGCCTTCATATCTTAATGCCTCTTAACCCTGCTGCCTGCCCTTGCTGGGAGACTCTCTTCAACTATCTGCCCTCTGCAATGTTCTCACACTCTGCAATCCGTCCAGTTGTACAAGCCATTGCTTTTCTGAACCTGACGTGCCTGGTTGACACTGCAGCTGTACTCAACGGCTGCCACTTACAGCCAACATTCTTCTGCTGCTGAGCTCTTGCCTCCTTTCAGCAGTTGACCCCATGCACCTGATATAAAATTTTAAAAGCTCTGCAATATCCCTCGGCACTGGCTAATTACCAGCCTCCATGTTCCATCCACCGCCATCCAACACAGCCCTGATCGCACTTCCCAACCACCCCTGTGAAAATTGACTGGCATCAGGAAGGTGTTAAGGTACCACTCGATAATTATCCCACCGTCTCACCCACCCCTCTCCACCCCCTGAAAATCCTGACACCATGGCACCGGTAAAATACCGCCTACCGTGTCCCAAAATCTGTGTTAACTGTTGTGTTTGTAAAGCAGCAAGCGTGTTCCTAGAATGTGATCCTCGCATTTTTATTTGCTATTTCACAGAGTTCATCAGATCACAATATTTAATTTGGAACCAGCAAGAAAGAATAATTATATGTACATACATAATGACCGTGTGATATTATCTCACCCCATAATAAGACAATTGGATGATGAAAGGCAAATTATGGGATTAGGAATCACAGTTAGCCATATTACTGGATGAACAATAATTTCATTCATAAACATTCTTCGGTCTGTTCTGTTATTGCAGATGTATATTTGATTATGTTAAATAGGTTAGCCCATAATGTCATAAAAACATGCCAAGTGTTTAACTCCTGTCCATTTATGTTGCAAACAGTATTTGCAGGAATAGTGTCCATATGACAAGTGCTTTGACTGCAACATTTTCTTTCTCCCAATTACTTTTCATTGACATTCTTAAGTTAACAATGACTACACCTTATCATTGCAATAGCTTAGGGTGCTCCAAAGTATAGTAATATTTAATGCTGACAGCAAGTAATAATTACCAAAGTTAATCTTTCTGCTTTTTCCTTTAAACTTTTAAGATCACTCCATTTGGGTCTTAACTTACATCTTAGTTTAGAACCTGGATGTGACAGTTGTACATATTAATTATTGCTTAAAATTTAAAAAGAGCAGCGCAAACATAATGCTCAGAAACTCTGTTGGTTTTAGATTCATTCTTGAGATCTAGGCGTTTCTAGCTAGGCCAACATTTAATGCCTCTCCCTAGTATGGAAGAAATGACTTCAGTTATACGTAGACTTGTTACACATAAAAAGGGGGATTGAATTTAAATAAATACAATACAAAATGGCTTGTATTTCAAAAATAGAATAAATAAGGCTTTTATTTCAATAAACTTTACTCAATATCATTTCGCTCTGGAGCACTTTACTTGCAACCCGCATGTGAGAAAAAATTGTTTATTTTCAGCCAGCTGAGCTGAGCATGGCTCATCCAATTGTGAATAGTGAATACCTTATGGTACACTTACTAGCTTCTTACCAGCTATAGCGTAATTTTTGTGTGCGTGCTGTGCACATGGCCTGAGTTCCAATGACGCATTGCAGTGTTTTGTAAAGGACTATGTTAGCAAAAGGGTTAATTCCTTAAACAGAACAAGTTTATTTAGCAGGCATTGGTAGACAACACAGTCCGAAAACCAACCGTATCGTCTTCTTGTACTTGACCACAATGGTGGTAGTTTCCCATGATCTGAACTTAAAATAGACCACTGCAGCGGGTGAGTCCATTTGTATCAAAAAAGCTTTGGTCGCATTGATAATTATAATGGAGAAGCCTATTTATAACCAAAGTAGCTCCACTGTGTCAAACACCTAAAGTAGTTTTATTTATATGTTTTCAATCGTTCAATAGATATTGTAGGTTGGCCCAACAAAGTCAAATTTTGCAGTGAGAAGTTTGTTTATTGTGTACTGGGGCCTCCAGGTGCGTGCAAGCCTTCAGTTCTGCGGTCAAGGATGTGGTTAAAAAGCAGGCTCGATCGTTTTTGCAGCCTAGAAAGGAAACAGCTCGTTTTTGCAGTGCAGCAGCTCGATACAGAGATGATTTTTTTTTTCGCTCAGCTATCTTCGATTCAGGTCACCTGATACTGGTTGGCCCAGTTTCGTGACAAGGCAGCAAGGCCCAGTTTCCGGAGTGAGAAGCACCGATGACGTGCTACACGCTGTCGGAGTACAGAACGACTGTGAGAAAGGAACCAGTGCCTGCGCGCTTAGCCCCTTTCCAGTAAATGAGTACAGCTGCCGTGTATCACAAGTGATAACAGATCGGACACACGTCTGAGAAACAGAAAACTGCTGCATTCTGCAAGAAAAAGCTCTGTAAGCTAATCAATAATACAAAAATTAAAATACCGAGACACTTATTGCTGCAAAGCAGGTTGTAAATTGTATGTCTACAGTGCACCACCTGTGCTCAAACAAAGAATAAGATCAGTTGCAATTAATTAAGTTCTTGGCAATCAAAATCTTCTATGAAGTGACTCGAAACTGAAAATTCTAAACTATTTTTCTTTATCTCCATGACGTCCATTTTGGTTGATGGAATAACAGAAGCTTTCAATTCACGTTAAATGGATCTTTTTTTACTGAATCATTTATTCGATCAGGCTTATCGCCCAAATTATATCTGCTTACTTTGTACATGTAGCATTGCATTGTTCATCCAATGGCTATCAATTTAGGGAAAATAAAATGGGGTTATCTAAATGACTGGCTGAGCTGGACGGGCTAAATAGGCTTCCTCATCCTAAACTTCCTGTGACAATTATTTTCTCCTGGCTAGAATGTGAGCATTACTATCTTGTAAAATAAAATTCAACCAGCGATGGGGGGATTTAAAATTCTAATGTCAAGTGATCTGTACTTCCAAAAGTTAACGTAAGTCAAGAAAATAGATCAATTATGTAGAAGTAGGTCCAAATAACTTTGCTAATGATCAAGTGTTTTTTAAGATGATTGAATTCAGCAAAGTGTGCGTGCTTTCTTGAGTCATAATACATCACACATTAAGGTAGAAGCACTGAGAATATAAAATAGCTCTTTATGGTTTCACCATATCATACATTGATAGTTGACAAGGCCGGGGCCATTCTTCAGGGTAAGGGGAGATGGGGCACTTGGATTGAGTAGGACAAGTGGTTGAAGGGCATGGCAGGCACTTTGAGTGTGTGATTTCTGACCAACCTATTTCACAGAGGATGCTTATTGGGTGGAACTTTATAACCACAGGAGAATTGAATGGTAGCTTCAGAAACTATATCAAGAGGCCTTCCATAGATGTTGAGGCCATTGACCTCACAAATGGATAGGAAAATTATTTTGCAATGATTTTGGGCCACTGCAACTTTAGACACCGAGATAAAGAAGCATGGCTCAGGCTTGATTTTTATTCCTCGAAAGAAATTGATCTAAAGTTATTTAGTGTGACCGGAGTCATCAGTCTTCCTTTGTTGGATGCAGCCTGGATTAAAGCTTGCTCTCTTGTCAGTAGCTTCACCCGACTTCTCGGCATCTGCAAGGAAATATCAATGGAAATAATTAGCAGCGAAGAAGAGAAGTCTGATTTAGATGTAAAATAAGGGCCCTGTTCATTTTCGGGCTTCAGACTGGCCAATTCTTCCATTGAAACTGTTAAAAAAAACACAACCAAGAACTTTACATCCAAAGCTCATTTTACAAATGAGTACATCAAGAGAGCATTTGACCAATCAGTGTTCACTCTAACCATTAACTCGTGCAATCTGATGCATCATTCACTCCAGTGGTTCAAGCAATAGACAATTTCAATGAAGTTATGGCTGCCCTGGTAGTATTGTTGGCTTCAATGCTGCTGGCAAATTTTTGACTCAATTGTTTTTTGTGCTTTTCTTTCATTTTTTGTCTTTCTTTGTCTTATAGAATCATAGAATTATAGAATCATACAATCATACAATTTATAGTGCAGAAGGAGGATATTTGTCTCATCAAATCAGTACCTATCCGTGAAAAGAGCACCCCACTTAAGCCCATGCCTAGGGGATCCACCCTATCCCCGTAACCCAGTAACCCAACCTAACCTTTTTGGACACTAAGGGCAATTTAGCATGGCCAATCTACGTAATCTGTATATCTTTGGAATGTGGGAGGAAACCAGAGCAGCCGGAGGAAACCCACGCAGGCATGGGGAAAACATGCAGACTCCGCACAGACAGTGACTGAAGCCGGGAATCGAACCTGGGACCCTGGAGCTGTGAAGCAACTGTGCTAACCGCTGTGCTATCGTGTTGCCGACTTACTTAAACTGTTTGTAAAACTTACTCAATTTTTATTTATTTATTTTTTAAACCCATTACTTTATCAGAGTTACAAAGCCAGAGCTCAGAGTGTGGACAGGGGCAAACCCCGAATCCAGCTCCGTGCCTGCCCCAAAAAACAATTCACATTGCATCCGATTCAAGGGGTGGGATTCTCCAACCCTTCGTGCCAGAATCGCGCGCGGGGCGGAGAATAACCGGCGAGATGGCGCTTCCGCGATTCTCCATTAACCCGGCAGTTGCGCGTGCATGGTCGACGCGGCGCCGTTTGGGAAGCCATTGAAAGTGGCCCCCATGGCGATTCTCCATGCTAGACAGAACGAGTGCCCACCAAGTCCCACCAGCGTGGTTCACATGTGGTCCCACCCGGCAGGACCTCGGCGTTCTGGCTGCAGGGCCTTTCTGGTGGAGGGGCAGGGATCCAACTCGGGGGGGGGGGGGGGCTCCGCGGTGGCTAGGCACGCAATCGGGGGCTACCGATCGGCGGGGATACTCATTCCAGTGGGGGCCTATCTTCCTCCGCGCTGGACCCCGTAGGGCTCCACCATGTTGTGCGGGGGCCGGTGCGGAGACAACCGGCACACGCATTCACGAACCCGCGCCAGCCGTCACGCACATGCGCAAGCCCGTGCTGGTCGTGCAGGGCTGCCTGAACAGCGGTGAATTGCTGGGCCAGGAGGCCCGTTGACGCCGGCGTACACCTCTCCCGTGTTTACGCCAGCGTCAACACTTGACCGGGATTTCGGAGAATGTCTCCACAAGAGAGACATACCAGATCCAGGCATTACACCGATCCCACGCTCATCTTAGCTAAAAGGCCAAGAAGCGCTATGTTTGATCTCAGCCAAAAGACCAAGAAGTGATAAAACATCTTAATTAAACATCTGGCTGTGAAGGGAGTTCACTTTAATAAATCATGAATAATAATAGCCTTGCAGCAAAATGTGAAGAAGTAGATAAATATTCAAAGGGAAACAATTTTGCAGGACATTGATGAAAGGGTAGGCAGAAGTGGGTACTAATAACTCTTTCTCAAACAGATGATACTGTTAGTGAGTTAACTACCTCCATAAAGTGGCATGTGCTTTTAACGTGTCTAGAATACTTCTGTGCTAAGCGGTTCTAATCTATGTCTCATTAAAGCATGTAAGGAGGGGAATTAGCTTGGAAAAACATCACTAAAATGCGAAGTATATGTGAAGTGAACCATTTTTTATCTGATGGTTAACTTGGTGCTACAGAATTAATATGTGCAACCACGTCAAAGATAGATGATTATTAATAACCTTTTAAGACTGTCAATCAAAAAGTGAACTCAGTCCCACCTGCTAAGATAATCTATTTTTAAGGTTTTGAAACTCAAGCATTCATAATGGGTTCAGTTGTAATAACAACATCTGGAAAATGTCAACAATTAAGTCTATTGAAACTGTAGGGAAAGGTGACTGCTAATAATTTTTGTTGAGCTACATAGATAAGATGGTCTGTAAATCAATTCACATCAGCAATGCGTGTCTGCTTTTTTCCTCCAAATGAAAGCTGCAGCCTGGCTTTTGTTTTTCATTTTTAAAGGGCTGGGTGTTTACATAACTTCAGACAATAACATTTAGACAGACTTTCTCTGCTGTTCATGGGCATTTATGTCACCTCCATAACTTTGTGGTTCCTACACTGCAAATTATGATACTGGTGCAGCAAAATGGTATCCGTTTGAACTCAACACTAATTTCAAATGGCCCTGCAGAGTCCGGGTTTCCCACCTGTGTGATTCACTCCCGGCCCTCTTACCCCACCAGCAAAAATGGGATCTGCCAGAAATGGGAGCGGGACTCCCACATCCTGGTCCCATCCACTAAAATAATGAACCGTTAGATCATAAGCAAAATATTTTTCATCTTTCAGCTCAAGTGTTAACCTTTGCCTTGCCATATTTACATATCATTTGTTACATGTTACATTGTCAACATATGTAAAGTGCATCAGTCAACCAGAAATTTGGATTTATTCCAACCAGATATCTGATTGCATGACAAGTCACCTTTGAAAAACAGTTTCGAAATGTACTGTCAATGTTCTCACCTGTGTGGTGAGCAAATATATTCACTGTTAAATAACTGTCCATTGATAAGATAGGAAATGTTTTTACTGAGGTTTAAAGTGTGAAACATCTCACATTTCAGAAAAGTACAGTAAGAAGTCTTACAATACCAGGTTAGAGTCCAACAGGTTTGTTTCAAACACTAGCTTTCGGAGCTAGTGAATGAAGAGGAAGGAGCAACTCCGAAAGCTAGTGTTTAAAACAAACCTGTTGGACTTTAACCTGGTGTTGTAAAACCTCTTACTGTGCTCACCCCAGTCCAAGACCGGCATCTCCACTTCAGAAAAGTAGCCAACGCTACTCGCATGAGCATTAGCAGCTTTCCCAGTTGGAGATGCCCATAACACTATTTAAAAGCATTCTGTATCACGTGGACTTTGGCTGATGAATACTGTTGTGGACAATTCAGGCATTCGTGAAACAGCTGTCATGAGGGCCCTTTGGTTCTCAGGTGCTGCACTGGTAACCCTAGTGGATGCAATACACCTATGGTGGAAGAGACTTTTCCTGCTGGGGAGGCCGCAGGTGGTGTGGATGGGGAAATTCCAGCCAGATGACCAGGGAAGGGGAGGAGGAGCATTGCATCCAGGATACAGCTGCAATGCCACAAGAAATCCAATGACATGGTGACCTTGAGATAGGATCGGGGGGCCTATCTTGAAACTCTCTTGATTATTTGTTGCCTGACAGTGGGCATAGAATCCAACCATTCCCACTCTCTTCTTTTTCATTCTTATCTTGCCCATTACCCTGAAGCTTCGACTACCTCTCCAGCTGGTTCCAATGGTTTAGGGCAAACAAGCAGTCGTCAATCCTGAATTTTGAGACTCCAAGACACTGCATTGCTGAATTCCTCCTAAATGGCCAGCACTGTGGAATTTATGCCTTAGAAGGTTGATGGTTGTTGCACGTTTTACTTGAGTGTAATTCGCGTTTATTGGAGTGTATTAACACGCCTCCGTTTAAAGGCCGTGTGCTTAACACTGTTAGGCTCTGTATGTGTATTGTCAGCTTGGGAGTCGCCAGGTGTCGTATAAACACCTCACAAATATTCCAAGGTCAGGTTCAAAGTAATAAAACGATACACCAATTAGTAAGTTCCAAACGATTAGTATTTATTATTACAAATATAATAAATACGCATGCACACGCTAAGGGACTAAGCTACAACTAAACTAAGCGATCAGAATACTTAACTAAACAGGAACAGGCAAGGTCAGGGAGCGAGGCCTTCGTTTCGATCTTGGTCTGTAACCTTCAGAGAGTGTGCTGGTCGCTGGGGGTCTAGTGGGGCTGGTTCGCGTAGCGAGCGTCGTATTGTCACTTACGGTTCGGCGGCTGGTGCTCAACGGCTGGAGTCAGGATACAAGTCGAAGTTCTGGGTCGAAGTCAAAGCCGGAGCACAAAAACAGACCGGACCATGTGTGGGGGTCTATCTTTTATAGGGCCCCAATGTCCGTGCCTTTTTTGGGGCGGGCTTTTACCTTCAGGTATCGATTGGATCAGATCCCAATCGATATCTTTCGAATCCCCCAATGTGAGGGTCTCTCCTTGATGGAGGGGGCGGTCTCTATGGTGGATACTTCTGGTGCCACTCTGTCTGGACATCCACTTAAAGTATCTATTCAAACCCAAATGTTGCCATTGTGTGTGCCCAGATCTGGATTGCCTCATTAATATGCAAAGCGTTTTGCTATTAACACCTTTGGTTTGAGATCTTCCACCTGGCCAGAAACTAGTTTTGCTGCGTGCAAAATGCTAATCAGTCTTTGCAGACTGCTTGTCTTGGCTAAGCTGCTTTTTCCCTGCAGTCTTAGCAGTTCTCCATCTTGTTAGCCCAGTGTCCATCTTAGGTGGCTACATTCCCTCCTTGTGATCCTCACAATCAAAAATATTGTGAAGGATCACCTATGCACGTTGCTTCGAGTGCTTCTGGGTGCCTTCTTTGTGTTCCCTGAACTCGGCAAGTTCCTGAGCGTCTACTCTGTCCTTGACTATGGGAAGAAAATTTTTTACCTGACATCTCTACTTGGCGCTATGTCAAAGGGGACATGCATTACCAAAAACCGGGAACCTCTACCTATCACAACTATCCTTATCTTACTTTAAACATTTCATTACAGACTAAACCTCATCCATTCATACCACATCACATAACATTTCCTGACTCGGCAGTCGAGTTCAGGACAATATAATACATGGGTATATTTTATTTTATTCACACAGTGCTTTATTCATTGATGGGCTGGGGGGATTGGTGGAAACCGAAGATAGGAGATTGAACTCCATAGATGGTTGAGGGGCAGGAACGGGAGGCTCTCCTCTTCCACTTCCTCAACCTGAGGGTCTGTACGAGTATGCAGAGGATTGCAATCACTAGCAGTGATTCAATCACATATGACATGGAGTACCATGTCATAAATTTTGTGCACCAGGTCTGAACTTCACTGATCAGAGCTGAGCACGGGGGAGTTGCTGTGAGTGAAACATTTACGGCGGGGGTTGTGGGGGAAACGTGTCTTGCTTGGACATAAACAAATACAACATTTAAGAGCAATAAGTAGGCTTCCATCATCTTCTCTTCGTTCTTTTTTTCCTCTTCCTCCTGTATGGCTGATCCTTGCTGTGAACCCTTTCTCGTCAATCGAAAGCTATGGGATCAAGCACAGTATCTGTCAATACAGCTTAATATACGTACTTGTTAGTGTATCTGTCTTTCAATTCCAATTGACCCATTAAAATGACTGGCCAAGTCACACCCTGTGACTCCCCTCATTTTTTTTTTTCAAAAGCGAATTTAATGAACACAATACACCTAACAACTTTCCTCCTGCGAGCCGTCTCGCAGGCTTTGCTCATTTACCATCCGAATGTTCCTGGATGTAAATAGCATGTGGGATGGCAGCCTAAGGGCTGCCTAACGAAAAATGAAAACAAATTGGAAACAAAAGGTCGAATGGGTTGCGTATGGGCCGCTACGGGTACGATTTGAATGGGATCCCCGGGTAGGGCGTGCTGTGCCATACCCGAGCTTGGCTAACCAAAGTGGGTTCTCAGACAGGGCGGGTCCTCAGTGCCGTTTGTCCACTGCCTGAGTAACCTGGAGTAAACGGGCAAGAATGTGTTTACCGTGGATTTGCAGCCTCTATTCGCGGAATAGAGGGGCACCTAAAAACAAGGGAGGAGCCAAGATGCTCCTTTTGAAAATTGAGCTGGGCTTCAGACAATTTAATTGATAAGGTGAGCTACTCACCATAGAAAGTTCTCAGAGGTATCTGCGGACAAACTAAAGTGCGTGTGAGGTGGTCACAATCTTTTCATCTGAAAAGATCTGCAATCAAACCCTTAACATATTAACAAGGAAACAAACATAAACTGACAAACAAAAACATACGTGCAGGTTCCATCAGAAAGGACATCGCTTCCCTCAAGCGGTTCCTATTTTACATCATCTGGACACCTCACTTTTCTTCTGTCTCTGTGAACAGGGTCACAAAGGGGTTGCCGTATCGGGATTCAGACACCATGTCGTCCTGCTCTCCCGGATCCCACACCCTTGTGTGGATCAGGCATGAAATCTTTGAATTATGTGACTGGGGGTCACTTTCGTCGTTGCGGACAAGTCGGTACGAATTGTCCCTGTGCCAGAGTGTTGGGTCTAAAAGTGAATGGGTATTGTCGGGGTAGTTGGGGTCGGGTGGTGGGTCTGGGTTTTTAATGTAAGTGACTTCCATGGGGTCACTGGAGTCGGGGTCATAGTCACTGCAATGTGGGCTGTAGTGTGGTGTGCTGTGGCTGTCCTCAGAGTCAGTGTCTGTATCGCTGTCTCTGCTGCGGCAGCTTGTGGGCGTTTCGGGGTGTGGTCTGTCGTGGTCAGTGGGCGGAGTCGTGGGCGAGTCCGATGAAGAACTGGTCTGTGAGGGGGATGGTGGAAACGTGTCTCTAGTGGGTGGGGTGAGGTGTTCTGCTGCGTCTAGCAGGACATGGTGTGCATGGTTGGCCTGTGTTCCATATGCCTTTAACTGGTTGATATGGAACCACGCGGTCTTACCATTAGGATATTTTATCCTATAAACTGAGGGGCTAATTTTATCCGAAATTGAATATGGGCCGGAATATTTTGGTGCCAAAAAACTGCTGGGGTTGTATACAGATAGCATTACCTGTTGCCCAACCTGGAATTCTGTGGGGTGAACGGTCTTATTAAAGAATGCTGTGTGTTGTCTACGGCGTTTCCCTAGTTGAACTGCGGCTGCGATCTGTGCAGACCTCACAGTCTCAACCAGGTCTTTAACTGTCTTTTCGTGTGTGAGGGCCGTCACTTCGGGGCTAGTCATGTCCAGTCCTAAAAGGAATTCTGTACCTTTCATAGGGCGTCCGGTCATGAGTGTGTGTGGTGTGTATCCTGTGGAAGTTGAAACCGTATTTCTGATGAACATGAGTGCAAATGGGAGCACTGAATCCCATGTGGAGTTGTTTTCTTGTACCATTTTTCTAAGTGTGGATTTTAGGGTCCGATTCATGCGCTCTACAATCCCGCTGGACTGTGGGTGATACGCAATATGAAAGTTTTGTTTTATGCCAAATATTGTCAGGACGTTCTTCATGACCCGTCCTGTGAAGTGAGATCCCTGGTCCGAATCAATGCTTCGGGGTAAACCCCATCTCGTGAAGATGTGGTGGGTCAGGATCTTTGCAGCTGTCTTAGCTGTATTCGTTCTAGAGGGGAATGCCTCTACCCATTTGGTAAAGGTATCGATTACCACCAGAACATATTTATAGCCATTCCTACAAGGGGGCAATGGTCCTATAAAGTCGATCTGGAGGTTTGTCCAGGGGCCATTAACTGGTCGAGTATGCCGAAGTTGTGCCTTTTTCAGAATACCTCTCCGGGTTATTCTGGGCGCAAATAAGGCAATTCTCGATGTAGTGACTTACATCTGTCCTTAGGTTAGGCCACCAACAGAGCTGCCTGAGGTGCCTCGTGGTTGCGTCGATGCCTTGATGCCCGTGCCCATCATGGAACAAAGCAATCATTTCATTCCTGTCCTGCTGCGGGACCACATAAAGCTGATCCTTTATGATCACACCCTCATGTGTGGTCAGTGCGTGTCTGAACTTGTCGTACTGGGGCACAAAGTTGCCTTTGAAAATCTCCCTGAGATCCTCATCCTGCTTCTGTGCTTCAGCTAAATCCCTGATATCTGTTTGTGAGACTTGAATGCGCTCACAGGGGCGCTAGCTGGTGCGCTAGCTGGGGGTGTCCACAAGTGTCCTCGCCTGGAACCTGCCTTAGCCAGTGCGTCGGCTTTTACATTCCAAGGGGGGGATGACCTATGGTGGCTTCTCACTTTGATAATGCCGAAGGTCCTGTCCTTCGCTTTCTCTAAAATATGTTGGAGTAAAGGGGCTGATGGAAGGGGTTTCCCATCTGCGGAGACAAAACCTCGCGTCCTCCGCAGGGGTAGAAAATCTGTTAAACTATTGCAGACATATAGACTGTCCGAATATATGTCCGCTGGGCTGGGGAAAGAATCGGGGTGGTCCACTATGTATGCTATGGCCGCGAGCTCTGCTGCCTGCGCGCCTAAGTGTCTTGGTAATTTTAATGCTATCTCTTCGAGAGCGCGCCCCTGCGCGTCCTCGACATAGATGCTGCATCCCGTGATACGCTCACCATTTAAAACCGTGGATGAACCGTCTACGTATATCCGTAGTGGTCCACACGTGTCTGTGTGTTGGGGGCTTTGTCTGGGGTTCCCTATCTTCCTGGGGGGTGTCTTCGCTATGAAGGGTCCGGTGTTATGTAAGGGGGCTACAATTTCGCATTCATGGGGCTGTCCTGGGTATTGAAGGTTGTCGGCTAAAAATGTGTGTGTGCGGGTCCATTTTACTGTAATGTCCCGTCCTTGTAAAAGTAGTGTCCACCTAGCTGCCCTAATCTGGCTAACTGAACCGTCCTTCAGTCGACCGTCTAGGAGTAACTGTGTGGGGGTGTGCTCGGTCAAAATGGTGATGAGGTTGAGTCCGGTAATGTAAGAAAAGTATTGTACTGCCCAGAAGACAGCAAGGAGGTGCCTCTCGCAGGCTGAAAATCCTTGTTCAACTGGGTCCAACAGTCGGGAGGCATAAGCCACTGGTCTTAGCTGCTTGTGCCGTTCCTGAAGTAACACGGCCGAGAGGGTCAGATCTGTGCTCGCTACCTCTATTGCATAGGGGGAAAGTTGGTCTGGGACTTGTAGCGCGGGTGCTGCGCTAAGGGCTTTCTTTAACTCTTCCACAGCCTCTGTATGCTGCGGAAGCCATTCCCAGGGGGCTCCTTTCTTAAGGAGGTCTGAGAGTGGGGCGGCTTTTGTCGCGAATCCGTCGATGTGGTTCCGACAATAACCAACCAGTCCTAAGAACGACCGGAGGGCTGAAACATTCTGGGGAAGGGGCAATTTGACAATCGAATCAATTCTTTTGAATTCGATCTCGCGTTTGCCGTGTGTGATGACTGTTCCCAAATACATCACTTTATTTTCCAAAATCTGGGCCTTTCTTGGGTTAACTTTACAGCCAATTGAGGTTAAAAGTTCCAGGAGTTCGGCCAGAAGCGTAATGTGCTCTGCCTTTGTGTCTGTCTGCAGTAGTAGGTCGTCTACATACTGTACCAGACATTCGGGGCGGGAAAATTTTTCTAAACCATTCGCCAGCTGTCGGTGGAAAATGGAGGGGGAATTGTGGAATCCTTGTGGAAGGCATGTCCACGTATACTGTTGTGATTTGAAAGTGAAGGCAAATTTGTACTGGCACGCTTTTGCCAATAGTATTGACCAGAAGCCATTGCTAATGTCCAATACCGTGAAAAACTTGGAGTTGAGTCCCTGTTTGAGCATGGTCTCGGGACTTGTTGCTACCGTTGTTGCTACTGCTGGGGTTACTTTGTTGAGTTCCCGATAATCAATGGTCAGACGCCATGATCCGTCGGGCTTTCTCACTGGCCAAATAGGGGCATTATTGGTCGAGGCTACTGTTCTAAGCACACTTTGCTCCAATAAGCTACCTATTACCTTCTCTATTTCTCCCTCTGCTTCTAGGGGAAATCTGTACTGTTTCTGTGGTCTGGGGTCAGGTCCGGTAACGTGAATTTGTCCAGTCATTCTGCCACAGTCATGCCGGTGACTGGCAAATGCTGTCCTATGTTTGTTTAATACTGCCTTAACTTGTCTGTCCGTGTTTAGTGTAGTCAAGTCAAATGAATAGTCTCCTACTGCGCTAATCCTATTAGCGTAGTCTCCTACTGTGAGGGTAGCGGGTGCTCTGTCCGATCTTGCCATTCGCCAGACACACTGGTTCACTGGGTCGAGCGACAGGCTATGGGCATTCATAAAATCTATCCCTAGGATGTGTTCTGCTGTCCGGGGAAGATTTACTAA
Organism: Scyliorhinus canicula; assembly: GCF_902713615.1. Taxonomy (NCBI): domain Eukaryota; kingdom Metazoa; phylum Chordata; class Chondrichthyes; order Carcharhiniformes; family Scyliorhinidae; genus Scyliorhinus; species Scyliorhinus canicula. The sequence continues at coordinate 126,729,757 of NC_052146.1, read as the reverse complement.
TACTACTGGGTGTTTGGTGGAAATGTTCCCTAGCTGGATCGCTACGGGTGCTGTGATATGTCCCTGCTGCGAGTGTCCTGTGAACCCGCTAAGTGTGATGGTGGAGGTGGTCGGCCACGTGTCTGCCTGTGCCGTGGTGGTGGAGTTAATTGTGGTGCGGGACCCTCCTGTGTCCCAAAGTAACTCTATGGGCTTCCCTCTAACTTTTGCCGTGACTACCGGTCTTCCGGATGGATCCCATAGTGTGTCACAGACCCAAGTGGGGGAGCCCGAACACCGTCAGTTCGTTCCGTCCACATTGGTGGGTCCTGACTGTATGCCTATACTGTGAATTGGTTTGGCTTTATTGCGATTCAGAGTGCCTGTCTGCTGGCCTCTCTGTGATCTCTGGGTCCATTACATTCCTTAGCCCAATGTCCTAACTGGCCACAGTTGTAGCTTTCCTGCGACTTCTGTGGAGGGCTGCTCTTTCCTTCATTCACCCACGCGGGGTTTTGGTGCGCTCTCACTGCCTGTATGTCTGCTGCAGCCTGAGCTTCTTCTGGGGATTTCACTTTGCCTCTGCCCTGAACTGATTGCTCCCAAGCGCGGGACAATCTTTTCAGGACCCACTTCTCATTATGGGCCTCCTCTGAGGGGTCATAGCTGTTGCAAGCGCTCTATCCTGCTTCTGTTGCATGAGAAATTATGGTGCGCGTCCATTTAACCATATTTTCTCGGTTCAAATGGGCTCTATTTAAATCGCCAAATACTGCGTTAAAATGGATCCACAGCCTTCCGGCGAATGCTGTGGGCTGCTCGGTTTTCTTCTGTCGGCACTTATTAAGTCCTTCTACGGGGTCACCTCGATTATACCCTATGGCATCTAAAATGGAGGTGTGCATTTCCTCTAGGGTGCCTCCGCCAACATTCTGTGGGTCGGGGAGGGCTGCTACTACCGATTGGTCCAAACTCAGAACTGTGAGTTTAACCTGCTCTCTTTCGTCCAGGCCGTACATGGTAGCCTGTTGCTTTACCTTTGCGAAAAATTGGTGGGGGTCTGCGGTGGGGAGAAACGGAGTGATCTTTTCACACGCGTCCCTTAGTTGGGTTACAGTTAAGGGGGTGGTGTAAGTAATATCGGGTGCGCCTTCTGTGGTCGCTTTCCGTTGGGTGGTGACTGGATTCATTGGTACGGTAACTAGCTGATCTGTGGGGGGTTGGGGTGCTTGCCTTTTCTGCTGCGCTGCTGGCGCACATGTTCCCTGAACATAACGCTGCGCTGTCTCACTTAACTCTTTCCAGTCTGGGGCATTCTCCTCATCTAACTGCGTTCCAAAGGTGCTTTGAAACCCATTTTGTACTGAAAGCAGCGATTGCAGTTCTGCAATCTGCTTCCTGCATTTCGCATGATCTACAGTACTCTGTCTTTGTTCTGTGGTGGCAGCATGGAGTGCTCTCAAAGCTGCTTTAAGGTCAGAGCATTGCCTCTGCAAAGCCTCTACCTGCTTCTCTGATTCTTCTCTTATCAGGACGGCATGTTGCACGTCCTGATAGGCCTTTTCGTACTGGGTCTGGGAACTGCTGAGATGGGCTAGACAAGACTGATGTGCCCTCTTGGCATCATCCACCTCTCTACCTTTCTCTGCCAACTTCCCTCTAAGATCCGTATTCTCTTTCTCGATGTCCCTGACATCCACTTTACTCATTCTATTTCTTTCCTCTAATTCTGCCCGGAGCGTCTGAACGACCTCCTCTGTGCCTTGCAATTGTGCCAAACAGGACACAATCGTCATCGGCTTACGTGCTTTACTCATATTTTTCTTGTGAATTTGAGAGAGGTTCTCCCACCAAGTATGTCCTATACTTCCGGGACCTGTCTCCTCATTCAAACAAAACTGTTTCCAAAGGGGCCATTCCTTTCCTTGCAGATACTTGCGGAGTTCCACCTCCCACACGGGACACTGACCTACTCGGCTACTGCTGGTCGCTGCGACCACAAACCGTTCTGGGTTCATGAGGCGTTCCATTGCCTGCATGGCCATTTTTCTGACTCACTTTAATTTGGAACAGGGGGTGTTGAGGTTATGTCTCACGAAACGGGTAAGGCTTACACTATGTTCCGTTCACAAAACTACCGAAAGTTTGTCGCAACAAAAATGCTTTCAGGTTTTCCTTACAACCCTGTTAGTACGCATGCACTAAACACACTTCCGAATTACGTTTATTCCTTTGAACATCTTGAATACTTGTGATTTCTTTCCTTTTTCTTTACCAGATTTCTAATTCAAATTTCAGGGTCCTCGACGGAGTGGGGGTACCACTTGTAACCGTGTCCCGTCAGGATGTCGCCACTAAATGTTGCACGTTTTACTTGAGTGTAATTCACGTTTATTGGAGTGTATTAACACGCCTCCGTTTAAAGGCCGTGTGCTTAACACTGCTAGGCTCTGTATGTGTATTGTCAGCTCGGGAGTCACCAGGTGTCGTATAAACACCTCACAAATATTCCAAGGTCAGGTTCAAAGTAATAAAACGATACACCGATTAGTAAGTTCCAAACGATTAGTATTTATTATTACAAATATAATAAATACGCATGCACACGCTAAGGGACTAAGCTACAACTAAACTAAGCGATCAGAATACTTAACTAAACAGGAACAGGCAAGGTCAGGGAGCGAGGCCTTCGTTTCGATCTTGGTCTGTAACCTTCAGAGAGTGTGCTGGTCGCTGGGGGTCTAGTGGGGCTGGTTCGCGTAGCGAGCGTCGTATTGTCACTTACGGTTCGGCGGCTGGTGCTCAACGGCTGGAGTCAGGATACAAGTCGAAGTTCTGGGTCGAAGTCAAAGCCGGAGCACAAAAACAGACCGGACCATGTGTGGGGGTCTATCTTTTATAGGGCCCCAATGTCCGTGCCTTTTTTGGGGCGGGCTTTTACCTTCAGGTATCGATTGGATCAGATCCCAATCGATATCTTTCGAATCCCCCAATGTGAGGGTCTCTCCTTGATGGAGGGGGCGGTCTCTATGGTGGATACTTCTGGTGCCGCTCTGTCTGGACATCCACTTAAAGTATCTATTCAAACCCAAATGTTGCCATTGTGTGTGCCCAGATCTGGATTGCCTCATTAATATGCAAAGCGTTTTGCTATTAACACCTTTGGTTTGAGATCTTCCACCTGGCCAGAAACTAGTTTTGCTGCGTGCAAAATGCTAATCAGTCTTTGCAGACTGCTTGTCTTGGCTAAACTGCTTTTTCCCTGCAGTCTTAGCAGTTCTCCATCTTGTTAGCCCAGTGTCCATCTTAGGTGGCTACATGGTTAATTAAAGCATTGGTGGACACATGGCTCCAAATAAAGAGCCCTTTGGGTTCTGTTTCCTGATTCCTGACAGAAATGGGGCTGTTTAGCACGGGGCTAAATCGCTGGCTTTGAAAGCAGACCAAGGCAGGCCAGCAGCACGAATCAATTCCCGTACCAGCCTCCCCGAACAGGCGCCGGAATGTGGTGACTAGGGGCTTTTCACAGTAACTTCATTTGAAACCTACTTGTGACAATAAGCAATTTTCATTTCATTGTTCTTGGGTGAAGGGAGTGGAGCAGGAGTGGGCGAAAAGGAGGAACAACCTGCACAAACTGAAGTGTGGAGAATGCTCTTTGATTTATTAATGTTTTTTACCTTTTTTTGAATATGTTTGGAATAAAATACAATTTAAAAGAAATAAATCAAAATTCAGTATGGGGGCTAGAAAGTAGTCCCACAATAACGTTCTGAAATTAAACAAAAGTAATTATGTAGGCATGAGGACAGAATTGGCCCAAGGAAGGCTAAAAGGCAGGATAGCTGATAAGCAGTGGCAGTTGTTTAAGGAGATATTCAATTCCTCACAACTAATATGTATTCCAGAGAGGAAGAACAACGGTAAGAGGGGTAAAAAATATCCATTGTTAAGAAAGGAGGTTAGGGACAACATAAAGGCAAAAGCTAAGCTATACATGTTGCAAAAGCCAGTGGAAAGCTGGAAGAAACTTTCAAGCATAAACAAAGGTTTACTAAAAAAGTAATAAAAAGCGCTAGATTAATTACGAAAAAAAGTGAGCGCAAAATTTCAGAAAGGATAGTAAAAGCTTCTATAAGTACTTAAAAGGGAAGAGAGTAACTAAGATGAATATTGGTCCCTTGGAATATGAAACCAGCGAGTTAATAATGAGAAACACAGTGATGATCAAGATGCTAAATCAATACTTTGCCTCAATTTTCACAGTGGAGAACACTTGTACCATTCCCATAGGAACGAGTTATTCAATAGGGAAACAGTACTCAACAAACTATTGGGATTGAAGGCAGATAAGTCCTCAGGGCCTGATGGCCTACATCCTAGGCTGTTAAAAGAAGTGGCAGCAGAGATAGTGGATCCATTTGTTATAAAATTCCAAAATTCACAGGACACAGTGAAGTTCCAGTGGATTGGATTCATTCCAATGCAACACCCTTATTCAAAGGGGGAGGGAGACAGAATGTAAGAAATTACAGACCAGTTAGTTTAGCACCAGTTGTTGGGAAATTGTTAGAACCCATTATTAAGGAAGTCATATCAGGTCATTTGGAAAATCAAAATGCAATCCAACAGAGCCAGCATGATTTTGTGAAGGGTAAAGCATGTTTGACAAATTTGAGAGTTCTTTGAAGATGTAACAAACCAAGTGGACAATGGGGATCGTGTAGCTATAGTATATCTGGAGCTCCGGAGCTTGATAAGATGCCGCACAGAAGGTTAACAGACAAAATTATGTCACATGGGGTTAGGAGTCCTGGCTTGGATAGAAGACTGGCTAACAGACCGAAGACAGTGAGTTGGGATAAATGGGTATTTTTCTGGAAGGCAAGATGCAACTTATTATTATTAACTAGTGAGGTGCCACAGGGTTCTGTCCTTGGGCCCCAGCTATTTACAATGTATATTAATAACTTGGATACAGGGATAGGGTTTCTATAGCCAAATTTGCAAATTACACTAAAATAGGTGGGACAGTAACTTGCAATGAGGAAATAAGAACCTTGCAAATGGATACAGATAGGCTAGGTGAGTGGGCCAAAATGTGGCTGATGGAGTTCAACATGGATAAGTGCGACGTCATCCATTTTAGTCGGAAAAATGGAAAGGCAACTTATTATCTAAAGGGGGAAAGCCTTGAGAGTGCTCTGGTGCAGAGGGACCTGGATATCCTTGTGCATGAGTCGCAGAAAACGAACATGCAGGAACAGCAGGTAATAAAGAAAGTGAATGGAATGTTGGCATTTATAGCTGAAGGAATTGAGTATAAATGTAAGGAAGTGTTGTTGCAATTGTATAAGGCATTGGTGAGACCGCACCTGGCGTATTGTGCACAGTTTTGGTCCCCTTATTTGAGGAAAGATGTCGTGGCATTTTGTGGGAGTATTAGAGGAGGTTCACTGGATTGATTCCAGAGATGAGGGGCGTGATTCTCTGCTCCCCACGCCGGGTGGGAGAATCGCGGGAGGGCCGCTCTGGCACCCCCCGTGATTCTCCCACCCCCCCAAAACGCGGCACGCCGCTCGGAGAATCGCGGGTGGGCCGAGCGGCCTGCCGTTCCCGACCGGTTCATGCTGGCACAAACCACACCTGGTCGCTGCCGTCGTGAACATAGCGCGAAAGGTAAATTTGGGGCCTGTGGGGGGCGGAGAGGGGATCGAGCACCACGGCCGTGCTCGGGAGAGGACTGGCCCGCAATCGGTGCCCACCGATCGTCGGGCCGGCGTCTCTAAGAGACGCACTCATTTCCCTCCGCCACCCTGCAAGATCAAGCCGCCATGTCTTGCGGGGTAGCGGAGGGCCACGCATGCGCGGGTTGGTGCCGGCCAACCGGCCAACCGGCCAACCGGCCAATGTGCGGCTGACGTCACTAAGGCGCCGCCGCTCCTAGACCCCCGGGGGGGGGGAGAATAGGGGGCGAGGAGCGGTCTCCGACTCCGTCGTGAAACACTCCGGGTTTCACAACGGCGTCGGCCGTTGCAGAGAATTCCGCCCGAGGGGTTTGCCTTACGAAGAGATATCGAGCAGTTCAGTCTGGAGTTTAGAAGAATGAGGGGAGATCAGATTGAAATATATAAGATGATAAAAGGTATGAATAAAGTTGACGTGCAGTAGATGCTTCCTCTTGTGGGGCATTCTAGAATGAGAGGTCATAGTCTCAGGAAAAGGGGTGGAAAGCGGACGGTTTACATCTGAACCAGAGTGGGACTAGCATCCTTGCTGGCTATCTGTGGGTGGAGGCGGAGGGATATCTGGAGGGTGTTGAATGAGTACTTCACCCAAGAGAATGAGGAGGTCGATATGGGACTCGAAGAGTGACTGTGAGATTCTTGAGCAAATTGCTAGAGGATGTGACAAGGTATTGGAGGTGTCAGCAGGCTTACAAGTGGATAGATCTCCAAGGCCGGATGCTGTGGGAGGCGAGGAAGGGGGTTGCAGGGGCTCTGACCCAAATTTTTAATTCCTCCCTGTCCACGGGGGAGGTGCCAGAGGACTGGAGAACAGATAATGTGGTTCCGCTATTTACGAAAGGTTGCAGAGACAAACCTGGGAACTACAGACCAGTGAGTCTCACGTCAGTGCTAAGGAAACTATTGGAGAACATTCCATTTCCACTTGGAGAGGCAAGGTTTGATCAGGCACAGTCAGCATGGTTTTGTCAGAGGGAGGTCATGCCTGACAAATTTGATTTAATTTTTTGAGCACATGACTAAGTGTGTAGATAAGGGTAGTGCAGTTAACATAGTTTACGTAAATTTCAGCAAAGCATTTGACAATGTCCCATATGCGAGGCTTATAAAGAAGGCAAATGCACATGGATACAGGGTAACTTGATAAGGGGGATTCAAAATTGGCTTAGCTGTAGGAGACAGAGGATGATGACAGACGGCTGCTTTAGTGACTGGAAGCCAGTTTCCAGTGGCGTACACAGGGTTCGATGCTGGGTGCCCTATTGTTTGTTATTGATATAAATGGCATAGGTGACTATGTCGGGGGGGAGGGGGGGGGGGGGGGGGTAGAATCAGTAAGTTTGCGAATAACACAAAGATTGGCTGGGTGGTTAACTGGGTGAGTTTGGAATGGTCAAGTGGGCAGAAAAGTGGCAGATGGAATTTAACCCTGAAAGGTTTGAGGTGATACACTTTGGAAGAAGTAATGTGACAATGCATGGTCTGACACTGGAAAGTTCCAAGGAACAAAGGGACCTTGGTGTGTTTGTACATAGATCTCTGAAGGCAGAAGGGCAGGTTAATAGAATGGTGAGAACGGCATATGGGACACTTACCTTTTTCAATCGAGGCATAGGTTACAAAAGCAAGGAGGTCATGTTGGAATTATATAGAACTTTGGTGAGGCCACAGCTGGAGTACTGTGTGAAATTTTCGTCGCCACATTATACTGTAGTAAGGATGTGATTGCACTGGAGCGGGTGCAGAGGCGTTTCACCAGGATGTTGCCTGGGATGGAACATTTAAGTTATGAAGAGAGGCTGATAGGCTTGAGTTGTTTTCGATGGAGCAGAGAAGACTGAGGGGCGACCAGATCAAGACGTATAGGATTATGAGAGGCATGGACAGGGTGGATAGCGAGCAGCCGTTCCCCCTTGTTGAAGGGTCAGTTACGAGAGGACACAATGTCAAGGTGAGGGGCAGGAGGTATAGGGGGGATTTGAGGAAAAACATTTTTACCCAGAGGGTGGTGATGGTCTGGAATGCACTGCCTGGGAGTGTGGTAGAGACGGGATGCCTCACATCCCTTAAAAAGTACCTGGATGAGTACTTGGCATGTCATAACATTCAAAGCTATGGGCCAAGTTCTGGCAAATGGGATTAGGTAAGTAGGTAAGGTGTTTTTCATGTGTCAATGCAGACTCGCTAGGCCGAAGAATTTCTTTTGCACTATTATTCTGTGATTCTGTGAAATTTTAAACGAGATGAGAAGAAATTACTTCTCCCCAAGCGTCGTGAATCTGTGGAATTCACGACCCCAGAGTGTGGTGGGTTCTGGGACAGTGAATAAATTTAAGGAGCAGTTGGGCAGATTTTAAATTAGTATTGAGTTGAAGGGTTACCGAGAACGGGAAGAATAGTGGAGATGAGGCCATGATGAGATCAGCCATGATCGTATTAAACGGTGGAGCAGGTTCAAGAGGCTAAATTGCCTACACCTGCTCCTAGTTCTTATGTTCTACGAAATAACAATTCTGTATAATTCCACCTTCCAACTCTTGGTCTGTAGCCCTGTAGGTTCGAGCATCTCAAGCACAAATCTGGTTTTCTTGGTTAACAAGGGGATTTCTTGATTAATAAGGGGATCAGGGGTTATGGGGAGAAGGCAGGAGAATGGGGATGAGGAACATATCAGCCATAATCGAATTGCGGAGCAGACTCAATGGGCCAAATAGCCTAATTATGCTCCGATAGCTTATAATCTTACGGTCTTCCGACCATGTGCAGATGGTCTAGACTGACATTGTCGAAGATTTTAGTTTAGACGGGCAGCATGGACGGCACAGGCTTGGAGGGCCACAGGGCCTGTTCCTGTGCTATACTTTTCTTTGTTCTTTTGACACTTCAGTGCAGGATTGAGAGAGACATTAAACCATTTTGTCCTTGCGGGTGGTTAAGAACAACCTTGTGCCACTATTGGAAGATGATAAGAATTGTCCTGTCTAATATCTATCCCTCAAACGCATCATCAAAAACAAATTGTTTGGTGATCCATTGGCTTAAAATTTGTGGGATGTTACTGTGTGAAAATGAGTTGCTGCTTTTGCCATCAGAACAACAGTAACTACATGATTCTTTGACTACAGTATTAAGTGCTTTGGGAAGTTCAGAAGGCATGAAATCTGCTCAGAGAATACATTCTCTTTCTTTGTTTAGGCAACTATCATGGTTGGTAAAACTCAATGGTTGACATAGTAAGTGTAGGGGCAGGATACAGAATCTTTGGTCAAGGATTTCAAGAATAAAATCTGAGATTGGTCATTTGGCAAAGGCAGTGCTCTGTGTGGTAATTGGGAAGTGGATGGTTCTGTTTTCTAATTAAGATAGTCTTTCCCAAAGGACTGCATGTCATTAAGGAGGTGGAGGTAGGTTTAATGAAGACCCAACAGAGTTCAATGATTTGTGCCTGCTGACTTCAGATGCCCTTGTAGCATTTGGCACAGCTATCTGCTTACCTGATGATTCAGGATAGCTGCAGGCAGAGCTCTGTAACAAATCCAGGAAAATGTCCCTTTCTCTATAAATGTTGATACCACCGGATGGTCAGAACCTGCGCCTGGTGGACTTTTGGTTCTTCCGTCCCTTTCTATAAAAATACAGAAGCAAAGGGAATTTACATGAACAATGCGTTGCATTAATATTGGAAAACTTCCAGCAAAAATCTTCAAAATAAATCTGGAAAATCAAAATGCAATAATATCTCCTCAGATGCATCTCTGATGGCCAAGGGGGATTATTTGCTAAAATGGTTGGGGACGGTTTAAACTTAAATGGCAGGGGATTGGAAACCTATACAAGGAGTCAGAGAAGGGGGAATCATGAACAAGAACAAAAGACAGTGAGCGGAATAAGAAAAGTGATAGGCAGAGAATTCAAGGACCAGAATCAAACAGGGCCTCGGTCAAAAACAGTGGAATGGGGCAATGTTAAGAGACAAACCTAATGGCTTTGTGCCTTAATGCACAAAGCATTTGCAATAAAGTGGATGAATTAATCGTGCAAGTAAATGTAAATGGACATGATATAGTCGGGATTAAGGAATCATGGCTCCAGGGTGACCAAGGATAGGAATTAAACATCCAGGGGCATTCAGTATTTAGGAAGGACAGACAAAAGGGTAAAGGTGGTGGAGTTACATTGCTGGTTGCTGGGTCAAGAGAAAATTAATGCAAGAGTGAGGATGACATTAGCTCTGACGATGTGGAATCTTTATGGATAGAGTGATAAATACCAAGGGGCAAAAAATGTTAGTGGTGTATATAGATTCCCAAATTGTAGTGTAGATGTTGGGGATGGCATTGAACAGGAAATTAGAAACTTATGTAAAGAAGGAACATCTGTAATTATGGGTGACTTTAATTTGAATATAGATTGGGCAAATCAAATTAGTAACAATACCATAGAGGAGAAATCCCTGGAGTGTATATGTGATGGTTTTCTGGGCCGATATATTGAGGACAACTAGAGAACAGGCCATCTTAGACTGGGTACTGTGTAATGAGAAGAGAATAATTTGTAGTCTAGTTGTGGGAGGCCCCTTGGTAATGAGCGACCATAATATGACATAATTCTTCATCAAGATGGAGAATGACGTAGTTGATTCTGAGACTAGGGTCCTGAATCTTAATAATGGGAACTATAATGGTATGAGTGTAACATGAGTTGGCTATGACTGATTGGGAATCATTACTTAAAGGGATGATGGTGGAAAGTCAATGTCAAACATTCAAAGAGCGCATGGGTGAACTGCAACTATTTTTTATTCCTGTCTGGCGCAGAAGTAAAGTGGAAGAAGTGGCCAATCCATGGTATACAAGTGAAATTAGAGATAGTATTAAATTCAAAGAAAAGACCTACAAATTGTCCAGAAAAAAACAGCAGACCTGAGGACCAAGGGATTGATTCAGAATGGGAAAATCAAGTACCAGAGTAAACTTGCACAGAACATAAAAACTGACTGTAAAAGTTTCTGTAGGTATGTGACGAGAAAAGGATTGGTGAAGAATAGAAATAGGGGAACTTAGAATGGGGAACAAAGAAATGGCTGACCAATTAAATACATACTTTTGTTCTGTCTTCACAAAGGAGGACACAAATAACTTACCAGAAATGTTGGGGAACACAGGGTTTAGTGAGAAGTGGGAACTGAAGGAAATCAGTACTAGTAGAGAATTGGTGTTGGGGAAAATGATGGATTTGAAGGCTGATAAATCCGCAGGGCCTGGAAAAATACGACCCAGAGTACTTAATAATAATAATCTTTATTAGTGTCACAAGTAGGCTTACATTAACACTGCAATGCAGTACTGTAGCACAATGGATAGCACTGTTGCTTCACAGCTCCAAGGTCCCAGATTTGATTCCCGGCTTGGGCCACTGTCTATGTGGAGTCTGCATGTTCTCCCCTTGTCTGCATTGGTTTCCTCTGGGTGCTCCGGTTTCCTCCCACAAGACCTGAAAGACATAGATACATAGAAGATAGGAGCAGGAGGAGGCCTTTTGGCCCTTCAAGCCTGCTCCGCCATTCATCACGATCATGGCTGATCATCCAACTCAATAGCCTAATCCTGCTTTCTCCCCATAGCCTTTGATCCCATTCTCCTCAAGTGCTATATCCAGCCGCCTCTTGAATGTATTTAGAGTTTTAGCATCAACTACTTCCTGTGGCAATGAATTCCACAGGCCCACTTATCTCCTTATCTCTGTCCGAAATGGTTTACCCTGAATCCTCAGGCTGTGACCCCTGATTCTGGACACACCCACCATTGGCAACATCTTCTCTGCATCTACCCTGTCCAGTCCTGTTAGAATTTTATAAGCCGCTATGAGATTCCCCCTCATTCTTATGAACTCCAGGGAGAACAATCCCAACCTAGTCAATCTCTCCTCACGTGACAGTCCTGCCATCCCTGAAATCAATCTGGTAAACCTTCACTGCACTCTTTTGAGAGCAAGTACTGCGGGCGTGATTCTCCCATCGGGCGGCTAAATGCTGACGCTGGAGGAAAAGCTGGAGTGTTTTATTCCAGCATCGGCGCCCATTCCAAGACCCGATTCTCCGGGCCACACTGGGATAGCACAGCGCTGGAGCGGCCCACACCGCTCCAGCTGCCGACGTGAACCCGGCGCTGCAGGGTCCACGCATGCGCAGTTGGCCCGGCGCCAACTAGCGCATGCGCAGTGGCCTTCTTCCCTGCCCCGGCCCCGATGCCAAACGGCGCAGGGCTACCGGAGCCGGCGCGGAGGAAAGGAGGCCCCCAGGAAAGAGAAGCCCACCCGCCGATCGGTGGGCCATCGCAGGCCAGGCCACTACGGAGCCCCCAGGGTCGGACCCCCCCCCCCACAGGCCCCCCCACAGCCCACCCCGGACCCTTCAATGCCAAGGTCCCGCCGGCTCAGAGGATGTTAGAACAGCGCCGGCGGGACTCGGCTTTTTGTTGACGGCCGCTCGGCCCATCCGGGCTGGAGAATCGGTGCGCCGCCCATGCCGGCCCGGGCCGGAGAGTCGCCGCATACCCCGACCGACGCCGCATGAATCGCGCCACAGCGCCCCGATGCTGGGACACGATTCTCCGCACACATGGGGCCGGCGTGGTCAGCGCAGTGCTTCAGCGATTTTCCGACCCAGCGGGGGGTCGGAGAATTCCGCCCATCCTTCCTCAGAGGAGGCCAAAACTGCACCCAATACTCCAAGTGTGCCCTCACCAAGGCCCTGTACAATTGCAGCAACACATCCCTGCTTCTGTACTCAAAACCTCTTGCAATGAAGGCCAATATACCATTAGCCTTCTGTACCGCCTGCTGTACCTGCATGCTTACCTTCAGCGAATGGTGCACAAGGACACCCAGGTCCTGCTGCACACTCCCCTTTCCCAATTTACAACCATTCAGATAGTAATCCGCCTTCCTGATTTTGCTTCCAAAATCAATAACCTCACACTTATCCAAATTATACTGCATCTGCCATTGGTTTGTCCACTCGCCCAACCTGAGCAGATCTTGCTGTAGGATCCCTGCATCCTCGTCACAATTCACCCTCCCACCTAATTTGATATCATCTGCAAACTTTGAGATGTTACATTTTGTCCCCTTATCCGTATATTGTGAATAGCTGGGGTCCCAGAACCAATCCCTGTGGTACCCCATTTGTTACTGCCTGCCAATTTGAAAAGGACGCATTAATCCCTACTCTTTGTTTCCTCTCTGCCAACCAGTTGTCTATCCACCTCCATAAATTTCCCCCAATCCCATGCGCTTTAATTTTGCACAATAATCTCTTGTGCAGGACTTTGTCAAACACCTTCTGAAAACCCAAATATACCACATCGACTGGCTCCCCCTTGTCAACTGTACTGGTTACCTCTTCAAAGAATTCCAACAGATTTGTCAAGCATGATTTTCCCTTCATAAATCCATGCTGACTCTGGTTAGGATAATATTCACTGGACTTCAGAAGAATCAGGGGGATGTCATAGAAACCTATAAAATTCTAACAGGACTAGACATGGTAGATGCAGGAATGATACTCCCCAATGGTGGGTGTGTCCAGAACCAGGGGCCAAGGTCTGAGGATATGAGGTAGACCATTTAGGACAGAGAGGAGGAGAAATTTCTGCACCCAAGGAGTGGTGAACCTGTGGAATTCCCTATCACAGAAAGCAGTTGCAGTCAAAATTTTGTGGGCTGGATTCTCTAGTCTCCCAGCCGTGTGTTTCTTGGTGGTATGCGTTTACCTGGCAGTGGGATTCTCTACTCCCGCCGCTTGTCAATGACACTTCCCATTGAAGCCACCCACAGTGCCAGGAAACCTGTGGGCGGGGGTGGCCTGCTTGAGGGAAGAACTCGAATGGCCGGAGAATTCTGGCTGGTATGGTGCGAAATTCACCGACCCCACGCAGGGTCGGAGAATCGGCCAGCGGCGGCGTTATTCCTGCTCCCGCCGGGTTTTGAATTTTCCGAGCTGCCAAAAACCGGCGTTGTGCAAATCCCGCCGGCAGCCTCTGAGAACAGCTGGTGCCGGCGGGAAGTCATTTAATTTTTACTGTCAACAAATCTCCGGCCCGGATGGGCCGAAGTCCCGCCGACGTGGCCACGGGTCACGTCAGCGAAAATCACAGTAGATTTATAACGGCGTCAACCATTAATGATGGTTGACGCCGTTCAGTTACATAGAACATAGAACAGTACAGCACAGAACAGGCCCTTCGGCCCTCAATGTTGTGCCGAGCCATGATCACCCTACTCAAACCCACATATCCACCCTATACCCGTAACCCAACAACCCCCCCCCCCCTTAACCTTACTTTTATTAGGACACTACGGGCAATTTAGCATGGCCAATCCACCTAACCCGCACATCTTTGGACTGTGGGAGGAAACCGGAGCACCCGGAGAAAACCCACGCACACAGGGGGAGGACGTGCAGACTCCACACAGACAGTGATCCAGCTGGGAATCGAACCTGGGACCCTGGAGCTGTGAAGCATTTATGCTATCCACCATGCTACCCTGCTGCTCGAGTGCTACCTACATCGAGTGCGGGGGGGGAGGAGGAGAGTACCGGCATTTTGTGGGGGGGGGAGGAGTGAGTACCGGCGTTTGTGGGGGGGGGGGAGGAGAGGGTACCGGCATTTGTGGGGTGGTGGTGGGCCGGGGAGAGAGTACCGGCGTTTGTGGGGTGGTGGTGGGGGGGGGGGGGGGGGGGGGAAGAGAGTACCGGCGTTTGTGGGGGGGGAGGGAGTACCGGCGTTTGTGGGGGGGGAGGGAGTACCGGCGTTTGTGGGGTGGTGGTGGTGGGGGGGAGAGAGTACCGGCGTTTGTGGGGTGGTGGTGGTGGGGGGGAGAGAGTACCGGCATTTGTGGGGTGGTGGGGGGGGGGAGAGTACCGGCGTTTGTGGGGTGGTGGTGGGGGTGGGAGAGAGTACCGGCATTTGTGGGGTGGTGGTGGGGGGGGGTAGGGGTAGGGGTGAGGGGGGGTGGGGGGTAGGGGTGGGGGTGTGGGGGGTGGGGGGTGTGGGGGTGGGAGGGGTGGGGGGGGTGTGGGGGGGGTAGGGGTGGGGGGGGTAGGGGTGGGGGGGCGTTGCCATGATCATAATGAATGGTAGAACAGACCCGAAGGGCCAAATGGCCTACTCCTGCTCCGATTTTCTATGTTTCTTTAAATGAGAATCAGCACAGAGGGGTGGGGGGTAGGGGTGGGGGGGGTAGGGGTGGGGAGGGTAGGGGTGGGGGGTAGGGGTGGGGGGGTAGGGGTGGGGGGGGTGGGGGTGGGTAGGGGTTGGAGGGGGTAGGGGTAGGGGGATGGGGTAGGGGGCAGCGGCGTGCAGGGGGGGGGGACGACGGTGCGTTGGCCCCGGGCATCCATTGGATGTGGGCATCAGCAGATCTTCCTCAAGGCTCCCCTTCCTCCCAGCTGCCTTGTCTTTGTTTGAGAGAGAGAGACAGAGAGGGAGATTGTGGGGACAGACAGAGAGAGAGAGACAGAGAGAGGGAGTCCCGTCCGTCCTCTGGCTGAGAGCAGGGCTTTGGTGAGTATATTGCAATCTACCTAAACCCAGGAATATTGCCTGGTTAGAATGCAGAGGGAAATGCTGGGATCCCGGGGTGGGAGATGTGTCTGGATTTGTCTATTTCAGCTTCAGCCTCTGCGATTTCAGGTCAGTTTCACAACAACAGGAAAAACGCGCGGAGAGAGAGGGAAAAACGTTTGGCAAAGTTTCTGGGTTCTGCCTTTATAATTCACAGCGCAGAAAGGGTTCTGCGCTGTGAATTATCAAGGCACCTTTTCTAATCCCGGGGAGAAACAACCTTTTGAAGAGTCTGAGGAAATAAGCAGGAATTTGGATTAATTCTGCCTCCCCACCCCCTGGGCCTCTTTCTCCTCCTTTCTCCTCCCTCCCCCTTTCTCCTCCCTCCCCCTTTCTCCTCCCTCCCCCTTTCTCCTCTCTCCCCCTTTCTCCTCTCTCCCCCTTTCTCCTCTCTCTCTCTCACATTCTCTTCATCCTGCCCTTTGTTCCAGAGCTATTTGATCCCCCTGTGCACTGGCACAGATTTACAGTGCGGTTTAGGTTCTGTGTTTACCCCAGGTGTGGGGGCGGGGAAAAGAGGGATGGATGAGGTTAGATGGAGGATGATTTGGGAGGGGGGTGGGGGTGGTTCAATGCAGTGTCCCTGAGGAATGCCGAACCCTCCCTCCTTTCCCCGGAAAATGGGCGTCACGTAGGTCCGCGGTGAATTTCGCCCATGTTTTCAAGACAGAATTAGGTGTAGCTGTTGGGGCAAAATGGATCAAAGGATTTGATTTGATTTATTGTCACATATAGGGATATAGGGAGAAGGCGAGAACAGGCAACTGAGTTGAAAGCGTTGCCATGATCATAATGAATGGTAGAACAGACCCGAAGGGCCAAATGGCCTACTCCTGCTCCGATTTTCTATGTTTCTTTAAATGAGAATCTGCACAGAGAACAACTAGCAACCACATACATCCATTTTATATGTGAGGGTTATTGATTCAGAATGCTTTTCCATTCCAAATTCTGACAATGAATGTCTAAGTGACATAATTGGAATCTCTTTTAAGTATTACAACTAGGAAAATAATGGAAGCTTTCAGTGCTGCGCGTGAATTCAACCAAAAAATTAATTGAGGTGCGAAATAGGTGGTGATCTATTGTCAACAATCTCTGCCCGAAATTACGGTCATTGACATTTTATTTGCATTTATTGGGGGCAACTGATTGAAAATGTACCATAATGTAACTGAAAGTTCAATAAAATGTCATAATATTGTTGGAGTCTTCATACATGAGGTTAAAACTGAGAGTCTTATATTAAGGGAGGAGTGTCATAGAGGGTGGAGTGAATAACAGAAATAACTGTAAACCTGGTAATGAGGGTGGGGTGAGCGGCGAAGTATAACAATATTTGCTGGTTTTGTGCATTTCTTAAACCTTTTTCTGCCGCAGTTCATAACATGTTGAGCAGAAGAATACAGACAAGTCAGTTTTGATAAATAGTGAACTGTTCACCATCTTTAGAGGCAAAATTGAGACAATTAATCTGCTTTTGGGTGAGAACTCTGAATATGGTTTATAAAGCATTACATTTCCTCGTACAAAAGCAAAATACTGCGGATGCTGGAAATCTAAAATAAAAACAAAAAAAAAGTTGTAAAACCTCAACAGATCAGGGTGCGTGGAGAGAAACAGGGGCCAAAGTTTTTGAGCTGATGGAGAGGCTTGCCATCTTAGTGAAAATGGAGATACAGGCCTGGATCTGGAAGGTCCACCCCTAAGGCTGGCCTCTGCCATTTTTGCAGGGGTTTGGGTAGGAATAGGTGCGGGTTCCAATGTGACATCCATGATCCACGGAGGCAGCTGCCACAGTGAGATCAGATTTTGATTAGTGGTATGTCTAAAACACCATGGCCTGGATTCTCCGAGCCCGTGCCAGCTCGGGGAATCGGCGTTGATGGCGAGATTGCCCGTGACGCCAGTCCGACGCCGGGACCCGATTCTCCGGTGACCGGAGAATCGCCACCAGCCGCTCGCGTGTGGTCGACGCGGCGCCGGTTGGGGGCCATTGAAAGAGGCCCTCAGCTGACCGCCGCATGCATGCACGGACACGTGGCGAGCAGTGCAGGGCCGCGTACGGCAGCTGGAGCAGCGCTGGGCACTCCAGCGCTATGCTGGCCCCTTGTGGGCAACAGAATCCCTGGGCAAAGAGACCAGTTGATACCGGTGTGAAACCCTCCAGTGTTTACGCCGACGTCAACACTTAGCTGCGTTTTCAGAGGATCTCAGCTCATATCAACATATTGGAGATGTAGGGTATCCTTTCAGAGAGATCGGGTACCCTTTTGAAGAGGTAGAGTGCCCATTTGAAGAGGTGGTGTCCCTTTTGGCAAGGTAGGTTACCCTTTTCAATGTGGTCCCAGGACACCTTTGGGAGAGGTGAGGTACCCTACGGATGAGGTAAAATGTCCTTTGGAATTATTAAAAGTAGACATGGATGCCTAAACAGTACATAAACCCATTGGAACTATTAAGCTGGAACTGTCAATGGAACTGACAAACAAAATCTGTCAAGTGAGCTATCAGGTGAACTGTTAAAAGAACCATCAATATAGCTATCAAAAGCACTATCTAGAGAACTGTCAAGAGGACTGTCAGGAGGAATGTCAAGAGAATTGTCATGATGTGGAGATGCTGGCGTAGACTGGGGTGAACACAGTAAGAAGTCTTACAACATCAGGTTAAAGTCCAACAGGTTTGTTTCAAACTCTCGCTTTTGGAGAGGTATGTTCCAGAAACATATATATATAGACAAAGTCAAAGATGCAAGACAATGCTATGAATGCGAGCATTTGCAGGTAATTAAGTCTTTACAGATGCAGAGGGAGGGGTAACCCCAGGTTAAAGAGATATGAATTGTCTCAAGCCAGGACAGTTGGCATGATTTAGCAAGCCCAGGCCAGATGGTGGGGGTGAATGTAATGCGACATGAATCCCAGGTCCCGGTTGAGGCCGTACTCATGTGTGCGGAACTTGGCTATATGTTTCTGCTCGGCGATTTTGCGGTGTTGCACGTCCTGAAGGCTGCCTTGGAGAACGCTTATCTGGAGATCAGAGGCTGAATGCCCTTGACTGCTGAAATGTTCCCCGACTGGAAGGGAACATTCCTGCCTGGCAATTGTTGCGCGATGTCTGTTCATCCGTTGTCGCAGCATCTGCATGGTCTCGCCAATGTACCACGCTTCGGGACATCCTTTCCTGCATGAGACAAGAGAATTCTCAAGTAAGTTGTCAAGATAGCTATCAAGAGAACTGTCAAAAGAACCATAGGCGGAATTCTCCGCTCCCCACACCGGGTGGGAGAATCGCGGGAGGGCCGGTCGACTCACGACACACCCCCCTGGCGCCCCCTGCGATTCTCCCACCACCCGCTCGGAAGAATCGCCGCTCGCCGTTTTTCAAGGCCCGGCGGCCGAGAGTTACGGAGCGCCGCTCCTAGCCTCCCGGGTGGGGGTGAATAAGGTGAGAGGAGCAGCCTCCGAGGCCGTCGTGAAACTCAGCCGAGTTCACGACGGTCTTCCCGATTTATCGCGGGAGCGGAGAATTCCGCCCCCTCAATATAGCTGGAAATCTGAACCAAAAACAGAAAATTCTGGAAAGGCTCCGCAGGTTTGGGCATATCTGTGGAGAGAGAAACAATGTTTCAGGGCGCAATCTTCCCAAAAGGGAACAAAGTCCTCTAGCGAGCGTGTTTAGCCGCATGTCTCCCGGCACTCGCAGTGCCGAGAAACACGTGGCTATTCAACGCGACTCCTGTTGAATAAGGAGCCTAAATGGGAAACGCGTGGCTGAGGTTGCACATAGTCCAATTTTGTACAACAGGGAGCTCTGCTCACCGGAACTCCCTGTTGGAGCAAGAGATGAGGGCGCCGTTTTTAAATGGCATCCTGATTTCAAAGGCCTACAAAAAAACCCCCGACCTCTCCCTCCAGCCCAAACGCACACCCACAGTGGCCAATTCCATCCCAATTGCACGCATGTAAAAAATGCCAGCTTGGCTCCTTGGCAGTGCCAACATGGCACCATGGCAGTGCCCCTGCCGCTGCCATATGGGCACCATGGCAGTGCCAAGATGGCACCCATATGACACTGCCAGGGTGCCAGACTGGCACTGTCAAGGTGGTACGACCAGGGTAATCAGGGGACCCAGCTGGCACCAGCAGTGCCAAGGCACCACTCTGCCCAAAGTAGGCCTCCAATCCCCTTGGGGGCACCCACTAGTGCCGTTCCATCTGGTTCCCGTTTGTGGGGACCAGTACCAAACAACGCTCATCTAAGTTCCCCGAAGCAAAGCGATTGAATCCCAAAGCCTCAGGTACCTTTGAAATCTGCACATTATAGTAAGGCTTACAGCTCGCTCTAATATGCAGATTTTCCAAAAAGTGATCCCACCCATTGTGGGTGGGATTTATATCGCAACGTCTCACGAGTTTGCGTTGAATCTCGCGAGGCATAGCGAGCCGGGTGGATCTTGGGAGCGGGGTCCACCGGCTTTCACCGGCCATGTTGCACCGCAACGAGATGCTTTCCGACGTAGCGTGGCGGAAGATTGTGCCCAATGTTTCAAATACATGTGACTCCATCTGAAAAATAATGCAAGACTAGAAAAAAGTGCTTTCATCAAAAGTTTATTTTGTGAGTCAGGAAATACAGAAAAGTGCAGAAATCTAAAGGAGGACTAGAAAGAGAGTCTCACAAACTAGCTGGGTTTTCTCCTGGGCACCGTAGGGTCAGGGACTCCAGTTAGGAAACCTGTGGATCCAAATCCAATACATTTTTGCAGATATTGCATGTCAGGAGGATGTACATTTGTTGATGCTCCAGCTCCAGGGCTCAATTTAAATATAACTAGTGGCATTGCCCCCCCATCAACAGCATATTTGAATATATTCTGCAGTATAGTACAATTTACCACTGTATTTAAACATTAAAGGCTCAATATACTTTTCAACATGTTGACCTGCTGGAAGTTACAGTGGAAGATTAGAAATTCTACTCCATTATGCTCATCGCACAGACAACAATGAACGCATGTTACATGAATGCTGGTGTTATGTGTGAGTCCTGTAGGCAGGTGTCACATTTGTTCCCTCAACCTATTGCATCCAAACATATTTTTCTTTTAATTGCATTGCTTTTGCGAATATTATTCTGCAAAATGAGTTTTGCGTCATTCTACACGTGTTGGAATTGTTTTGCAAGGACGCTCGGAGGGTTATTGCAGGCCTGTTCATCAAGGAGTGAGCAAATGGGATTGTGTCTGTTTAACTTGAGAAAGCAAGAGTTGAGTACAGACCACCACCAGGGCTGAAAACAAGGACAAGTGATGAGGCAGATCAGGAAATCAAAATAGGATAACAGCAAACTTGGCTTTTAAGAACCTTAAAGGGAAAACCTATGTCCTGTAGTTTTGAAGTCCTGGGGAAAAAATAATTAACATGCAGGAATGCAGGATCAGTCTTTATTTCAATGCAGGGTGGATGTATCGAGCAGGAGATCAATTTGGCTGACATTTTTGAAAACTAGACAAAGAAAAAACAGAAAATTCAGAAGGACACTGACCATGGTAACTTTGATTCAGCTTAAAATAGAAGAAAGGTTGAGGTGGACAGTTGCTAAAAGTGAGAAACAGAGAGATGAAGAGTGAAGCATGATGATGCATGCTACCCACTGCTCGAGAGATGACACATCATGTGGTTTCTTTCGATGGAACAATTCATTTGACCTGAGTGCTTGCAAGGGTGAATGCAGGAACATTTCCAGAGAAAGCTCGTGGTGTTCAGTACATTCCCATACATAAGGGTTGTTGATCGCATACTTTAAACATAACTTAAGAAGGTATAGAAGGACATAATGGTAAGTATCATGGCTATTTGGTACATGGAATTTCTAAAAGGCTGAGCTGTTGAAGTCATTAAACTGTCTGTATTGTAAGCATGTATATGGAACATTGCACTCGGCATGAACATTAATTGTCTGTAACAAGAATTAGGTTTTAATCCCCTAGTTTCAACATAGATTTGCCTTCCATAATCCAATCAGTGCACATACTGGTTTAGTACAGGGCTAAATAGTTGGCTTTTAAAGCAGACCAAGGCAGGTCAGCAGCACGGTTCAATTCCCGTATCAGCCTCCCTGAACAGGCGCCGGAATGTTGCGACTAGGGGCTTTTCACAGTAACTTCATTTAAAGCCTACTCGTGACAATAAGCGATTTTCATTTTAATTTTTCATCAGAAGTTAAGTATCAGCAACTCTCACAGAAACTTCGTACTAAGCTATGTTGATACAAATATTATGATGAATACTATACAGTTGACCCCAGGCAGGAGGTCTGGAGATGGCACCACATTATAAAATTCTATAACAAAAATACTACCAGCAGGAATTTCCTTGAGCGTTCTCCCCATCAGCTGCAATAACTCTGGCGGTGGAATGCAAAAAGTTCTGGATACGCTGGGGCTGAATGTGCTCTGCATCGTTTGGGTAAATCAGAGTCAGAGAATGACTCGGTAGATTGTTTTAAATGTGGCTGATTAATGTAGAAGAAGATTTGTTGTGGTTTAAAACAATCTCCTGATTCAACATGAACCTATTTCAGGCTGCTGAAATAGATCAATTTCACCACCACAATGTAAATTTTGTCTTCAATGACCTTTTGTGCAATCCCTGAGATAAGTGAGGGCTCGGGTGAGGTGTTTGTTCATATGTCAGCTTCTTTACAACTGAACTGGCAGGTGCACAATGAAACACTGACACCTGGAATAGTAAAAGGGTAAAGAGATGTATCAACTAAAGAGCCAGGTCCTACCAGTCTTGTTGAGCAACTGGTTCAAGCTCCAGTGTCTTGCTCTGCTAAAGAGCACCGCCCCACTCTCTTCTTGCCTCCATCAACATTGTGTATGGGTATATCATAAAAATGGGAAATCTGAGATCTACATTCTCTGTGTTTGTCAGTCATGATGCCAGCCTCTTTAGTTTCCTCAGGATTTGCACCCGCATCCAATTTTCCACACAGCAAAGGGAAAGGTCCTGAGAAATCCTCAACACTATGAGGATCAGTATCTTTTTGGTCATATAGGCACCCCCTCTCATTGGCCAATTTCTGGCGAAGACTATGGGCGCAATTCTCCGGAAAGATTTCAAAGTGTGGTAGCGAGCGGAAATGCCTCAAGCATCCCGGTACTCGCCCCCGTGAGGCCAGCAATGCTGTTCAACATTAATTGGTCCACTCAACAAGACCTCACCACTGTGAACCACACATGTAGCTAATAATGCCCATTCTGTGTCTCCCTAGGAGAAGCTCTCTCCCAATGGTCAGGACAGGGTTCAGACAGGCGGCGGGGTGCCAGACTTACGAATCCTCACCACCGTTGAGGAATGTGCCCTGGAGGTGGCAGGGGTGGCTGAGGATAGAGTGGTCACCAATGCGGGGGTTGGTGGAAGCGGCAGAGGTGAGGATCCACCGGGCCCCACCCTCAGGACCTGTAAAACATGCGTTGTTATTGTCATACTGACTGACCCATCCCTCCCAATGACCACTTGTCCATTCTCCCACAGGTCCTCCAGCCGACGGCGTCAAACCACCCTGGGCGGCCCCTTCTCCAGCCTCCCAGGAGATCACCTCAGAGGGAGATCCGAGGAAGACATGACCGAAGCGTCACAGCTGTCATCGTCCACCAGCGCAGATACATGCACCTCGGTGGAAACGTTTGGCAGGCTTCTGGGGCACAACCTGGTGAGCATCTCACAGCTGCTGATGCACTTCAGGTGGAAGAAGGAAACCCCAGGCAAGACAGCAGTCGGAGGCCTGCTGACTCTCAGAACCCAGCTAGGTCCCAGTCAGATGCTAAGCCTCTGGTACAGGGTTACCCGCAGCTGATGGAGACGTTAGACCATGGTCAGGACATTCAGAGGGAAATATCAGCAACACACCAGCAGGTCCATAGCCAATTGGAGGAGTCCTAGCGGTGCAGGAGATGTTGCCGGTAATGCGTGGCACCGAGGCCAACACTGGGTGGCGACTGCAGTGGGGAGGCTGGTGCACAACTTCGGCACCATTAGTGAAAGTGTCCAAGGTGTTGTGCAGTTGGTGTCAGCTGTGGCTAAGAGTCTCGGCAGAATGGCAAACTCACTGGGGGATATTATATAGTAGCCGGCTGACCTTGATGAGGTGCTGCAGGACATGTCCCACTCTCAGATGGGAATGGCCGAGTCATTGTGGAGCTTGTCCCAGTCGCAGGTGGGCATTGGCAATCACTGCAGAGCAATGCCCAGTCACTGAGGAGCATCGCCAAGGGGGTTGACACCATGGTGCAGACATCGGGGAGGCACCAGGGCTGGCAGAGCCAGATGATGCAGGGGCAGCCGGGGCTCGAACCAGCTGCACCTCCATCCCACGATGAACCACAGGGCCCTATGGCAACGACCGGGAGGAGGGAGTGCTGGGTGCCAATCCGGACCCGTCCCATGGAGTGGCGACGGTGGACATCAGCACCCCCGAGTTCCACCCCTCTGATGAGGTCATGTCTCGTAGTCAGCACATGGGACAGGGTGGCATGGCAGTGCATGTGCTGTCGAGAAGCACACCAGGGTCCTCCGGCCTTAGAGCCACCAGGGGACGCCCACCAGGGGCATCAAAGACCGTGGGAGGAGATGAGCAGTTGGCTGCCTCCACCTCAGATGCACATTCTGGGGACTTAGATGTCGCGGTAGAGCTAGAAAGGCCAAGCACATTGAGGATCACTGAGGGGGAGGAGTAAGATGGTTAGAGGGGTAGGTAGAGGGTGAGTGGGGGGGGGGGGGGGGGTAAGGAGGTGGTGGGGAGCGGCACCATCAGGAGAGTGGGGAATTGTATGAAACCTGTGACATATTAAAAGCACTTGAGCACAACCAGTATGATGCCTCTGTCATTTCCTTCCACAATGAGGGCTGAACTCCAAACCTTTGGCCCATTTCTCCAGGTATTCCCCCCTCCCTGGGCGTACTGTGTGCAGGTGATAGGTGTGAGCAAGCATTCCACAGACTAGCAGGGGTCAGACTATGGCATAGATTGAGGAGCACTTCTCTGCGGATTATCATCAACTCCCTGCCATCGATAGTGACTCACTGACAGTGCCGACACAGTCCCAGCACCCTGGAGAGATGTGACACATACCCTGGGAGGGTGGGAAATGGGGGTGGTGGGTGGGAAAGTTTTCGATGATGGACGAGGCCACATCCTATGCGAAGCAGGCATGAATGAGGGCCTCTCTGGTCCTCGGGGCTGCTTGAATCTTGCTGCTTCCGTTTGTCCTGCAGCCTCCGGCTGGTCCTCTGGTTCCTCTCTGTAATCGTATCCAGCTCCTGCTGGTCCAGCGCTGCCTCATCATCCTCATCTTCCTCCTTCTCGGAAGTGGCCCCATGCTCCTAATCCCCGACGTCCAGCTCATCCTCAAGCCCCTGCTGATCCAGCGCCACCTCATCATCCTCGTCCTCATCCTCCTCCTCCTCGGAGATGGCCACATGTTCCTCACCCCCTACATCCAGCTCATCCTCAAGCCCCTGCTGATCCAGCGCCACCTCATCATCCTCGTCCTCATCCTCCTCCTCCTCGGAGATGGCCACATGTTCCTCACCCCCTACATCCAGCTCATCCTCAAGCCCCTGCTGATCCAGCGCCACCTCATCATCCTCGTCCTCATCCTCCTCCTCCTCGGAGATGGCCACATGTTCCTCACCCCCTACATCCAGCTCATCCTCAAGCCCCTGCTGATCCAGCGCCACCTCATCATCCTCGTCCTCATCCTCCTCCTCCTCGGAGATGGCCACATGTTCCTCACCCCTTACATCCAGCTCATCCTCAAGCCCCTGCTGATCCAGCGCCACCTCATCATCCTCGTCCTCATCCTCCTCCTCCTCAGAGATGGCCACATGTTCCTCACCCCCTACATCCAGCTCATCCTCCAGCCCCTGCTGATCCGGCGCCTCCTCATCATCCTCGTCCTCTTCCTCATTGGAAGTGGCCATATTGGTGGGGGGGGTGGGTAAGGTATCAATGACGGACGAGGCCATGTCCTATGTGAAGTGGCCATATGTTCTCCATCCCCGCCGTCTAGCTAGTCGCCCTGCTGCTGTGCGAGCTTGTGGAGGTCACAGCAGACCACCACAAAGCGGGCGACCATCCGGGGAGTTTTCTGCACTACAGTGATCGAGGCGTTGGAACCCCATTTTGAGCAGACCAGTGCACCATTGAATAACAGCCTGAGTGGCCGCATGAGCCTCGTTGTACCGGGTCTCCGCTTCGGTCTCCGGCCTCCATACTGGCATCATTAACCTCGTCTACCTACCCTACCTACCCCTCCGACCCTCTCACTCCTCCCCCGGTGCCCTCTATGATCCCTAAAGAGCCAGCCGCCCATCCTGGAGTGGACCTCGAAGAGGCCAGGGATGTCCGAATGTCCCAGGATATAACTGTCATGGACATTCCCTGGGAAGTGTGCACACACATACATGATCTTCATGTGGTGGTCACACACGAGTTGTATGTTCACGGAGTGGAACCCCTTTCAGTTAACGCAGGGCACTCCCAGATGGCCCGGTGAGTGCAAGGCGACATGCGTGCAGTCTATCAGCCCCTGGACCTGGGGCATCTCGATGATGATGGAGACTCCTGCTGCCCGGACATCCTGTTGGGCTTGGTCCATGTCAAAGTTTATACAGTTTTCCGCCTGAGCTAACAAGGTATCCGTGACCTGTTCGATACACCTGTGGGCTGTGGCCTGAGAGATGCCACACGGGTCCCAGCTCGAGCCCTGGAAGGATCCCTAGCTGTAAAGGTTCAGGGCTGCAGTGACCTTGACAGCCACAGGGAGTGGGTGTCCTCCTCCACCATATAGTGCCAAGTCTGCGAAGAACATTGCTCAGGTGTTGCACCATCTCCTTGTTGAGGTGGAGCCTCGTGAGGCACACACTGTCCCTCATCTGCTCAAAGGAGCAGCGATGCCCGTACACCCTGGGCCGTCACGGGCCTCCCCCTCTAGGTCCCCCCCTGGCCTGACAGACAGCCGGGTCCTCAGGGTGTGGTGCGGGGTCCGGTACATGGGTCAGCACCTCGAGCGTCTGTTTACGCTGCTACAGCTATTGTCTCCAGCACCTGGCCACTCGGCCTACCAGCAGTGCCAGTAGGGAAAATTCAGCGGGGTCCAAAATACCACATATAGCGTTCAATATTTGTAAGGCATTAGGAGAGGGTGTCAGACTGGCAAACAGCAGTGGTTCCTACCCAGAATCATTCATTCCCCCATTGATCCCTCCTCCCTACCACTCCCCCACACCCGGAACACCATTCCCACGCACTCCCGGCCGCAGCAGGCCCCCTCACCAGACCCCAGCCCTGTACCCCGGACACCCGCTCATAACGCCACTTGGACTGGCTGCTGGTCCTGTCTCCGTTGCACTCAAACACCGTCCAGTCATGGACATGCAGCCAGAATTGTGTCCTATCCTCTGGGTGTTCGGATGTTGGCTGCTGCGTGTGTGGTGTTGCTTCCTGCAGAGTTCAGGCACAGTGTCCAGGCATCGCAGTCTGTTTGGGATGTTACGCAATGAATCCCACATTCTACATGGCTCACCTACTCATAGAAGTCTATTTGTGTGAAGTGTTCACTTAACCGTGCTTGGCAACTCCCATAAGCAATAGCATACGGCCGCATGGCCAGTGGACTCGGCAATCGGCGGGGGTTATGGGTGGTTGGTGGGGTGGCGGGCAGGTGCAAACGTTGCCCCCGGATCAGGTATACACGATCCAGGGGTTGACATGGTGGTGCCTCCAGTGGTTGCCCCCCCCACCCTCCCACCCTCTCTCCCCCACCCTCCCATGGCAGACCACTCCTGCAGAGGGTCACACCCCTACCAGCTGGGGTTCCCACCCCAAGGCGAGGGGCCCCTCCCCCCATCGAGCACTGGGTCAGCATGCCAAGCATCCCCGGGCTCTTTGCCTGTGAGCAAAGATGGATACTCACCTCCTCGACTCCCCACAGAAGTGTTTTCTCTCAGGGTAAATATCAGGAAGTTATTTGCACCCCACCCATTCCACATCCCCTCTTAGGTTTATGCACCAGTGATTTTCCATCAATTTTAATGAATAGAAAAAAAACACAATCCAATGTCTGAATATCTGATATGCCCTCCTGCTGTGTCAAGTTCTCACCTGCAAGTACTAAACAGAATCTTTTATTCCCGGTAATTTTTACCAATTCCTCACTTGCAAATGGGGCAGTACTTCCTTTCCCCGAAGGGTAGCACATCATTACAACCTTAGAACGCACAGTTTTCAAAATCTTTAACTTGAAGTTTTTCGAATTGACTATCATAACCCACACAAGAAAACAAAGTATGAGTTGTAACAAAGTGTGAGTCATCACTTTTATCGATGCGACCTGGCCAATAGGGTGCATTTTAAATAGTTGATCATCGTTTCTTTACACAGTTAGTCATCCTCATGTTAAAATGTGAAAATTTGCACACAATAAATACCACAATGTGGCAGCCTAACCATTTTTGGTACTGTGGGCAGGTTTCAAAGCTGAAATTAAGTTAAAGATCTACTTTTTTAGTTTTATGCGGAGATGTTTCGACATGTGATATATATTCTAATGTTCAATTAGCTAAAGTAAATTATACTGAGGGCAGCATGGTGGTGCGGTGGTTAGCATTGCTGCCTCACGGCGCCGAGGTTCCAGGTTCGATCCTGGCTCTGAGTCACTGTCCATGTGGAGTTTGCACATTCTCCCCGTGTTTGTGTGGGTTTCGCCCCCACAACCCAAAGATGTGCAGAGTAGGTGGATTGGCCAGGCTAAATTGCCCCTCAATTGGAAAAAATGTATTGGGCACTCTAAATTTATAAACAAAAAAGTAAATTATACTAAATCCAGATGGAAATGGACCTTTCTCGAAGGTAAATAGCATTAATAAGGTTAATGTTATTTTCACCCTCGTTTTGGAGCAACATTAAGAGTGATTTGAATTCAGAACTAGGCACTGCTCCGCGTACATTGTTTCTTATAACTCCACCTCTCCCTCACGTGACTGGTTGTTGTGCTCATTGGGCCAGATACTAATAAAATGCTTTCTCTGACATCTTATATTTTAAAAAATCTACCTGAGCTAGCAATACCATCATAGTCATGGTTTTCAGGTGCCACTAGCAAGTGATGCTAGAGATTTGACTGGAAGGAACCTGAGATGCTGTTGATTTAGCTCAGTTGGCTGGATGGCTGGTTTGTAATGTAGAGTGAAGCCAATAGCGTGGACTCAATTCCCATACTAGCTGATGTTATGCATGAAGCCCCGCCTTCTCAACCTTGCTCCTTCTCTGAGGTGCGATGATCCTCAAGTTAAATCACCACAATTCAGCTCTCCCCCTCAAAGGGGAAAGCAGCCTATGGTTTTCTGGAACTATGGTGACTTTACTTATTAGTTTCCTTGAAAGCATTACGAGCACAAAATAAACACATATAAAATAAATAAACAAAGACTAAAGTTTGCACTAAGAACATTGACGTCAAGTTAATCCTTTATTTTATTGAATAGTAACAACATCTCCTTGTGTCTCTCATAAGTAGGTTTAATAGAGTTTCCATTACCCAAATAATAGGAAGTGCCTCTTTCTATGAACATGCATTAATGTAGATCGCAGCAGAGATCTTGCTACTGTGCCTTTGTGGTTCTTGCAATAGGTCCCTGCTTCATAACATTTCCATAGCAAATTACTTTACATTCATCACTGGTACATTTAGAGTCACTTAGCATTCAAATGTTTTTAACAGTACTATTTAAATATATTTGAAATATGACCACGTAATGCGAAACACATCGCTAGCAGGGCGTCTCCCTCACTCTTCACTCCAACCTTCTGTTTGAAACCAAAGTAGCGACCTGAAGGAAGAGAAGACAATACATTCAGGAAAGAAAATGTGAAGGAAGATAAACCTGAGATGAGTTTGAATCAAATCTTGTGCAAAAACCAAGAGCAAAGTGAACAATAGCACAAATTACCCACAAAGTTAAAGGTTGCAACCTCAGAGGAACCATAAGGACAAGAGGATGTGGGGAATTTGGAAGTTACAATGCTGGAGTGAACCGTGGTCTTCTGAGGTTGAGGGTTAGGCACCTCGCCAGGATAATTCAAGGAAAGGTCAAAATTCGATCTTACTAATGTTGTGTATACAAACATATGAATTAGGAGCAAGATTAGGCCACTCAGCCTGTCAAGCCTGCTCTGCCATTCAGTAAGATCATGGCTGACCTCATTTTAATCCAACTTCACATTCCTGACTACCCCCTGACAAATCTCTGCTCATCAGGAATCTATCTACTTATGCCTCAAAGATAGTCAAAAAAACCCTGCCTCAACTTTGAGGAAAAGAATTCCAAAGTCTCACAAACCTCTGAGAGAAAATCTTTTACCTTGTCTCTGTCTTAAATGAATGGCCCTTTATTTTTAAACAGTATGGGTGGGATTTTTTTGGTCGCACACATCCCAAGACCGGAAATTCCTTTCCGAGGTCAATGGACCTTTCCGATGGTCCGTCAAATTTTCCATCCCGCCCATGACGATTCCTGTGGTGGTGGGACCCGAAGATTTACCTTTATGCCTGACGTTGAGATAATTGATTAATAAAGGGATCAGGGGTTATGGAGAGAAGGCAGGAGAATGGGGATGAGAAAATATCAGCCATGACTGAATGGCGGAGCAGACTCGATGAGCCGAGTGGCCTAATTCTGCTCCTATGTCTTATGGTCTTATATAATTGATGCATGATTTTAAAAATCATTCCCCTCTGTGGTAATTTATTTCTTTTACGATTACAAGCACATGCCTTTTAACAGAAATCAAACCTGTTTTGCCGCCAATGCTAGGAGCTATATGAATATTGGCCTTGCTCTGTTTTTCCTTAAGTCTTGGAGCTTTTAAATATACGAGTTTAGCATTAGTTAATCACTATTTTCTGATTGACCTTGTCTTCTCTTTTACTCTTTTCAATCTTAATGGTGTCTTGAACTATGGGCCTTGGCCCTTCACTTTGGTTTTATAATTTAAAAAAAAGCCATTAACCTTTGTGTTATATCCTATCCATGCAGACTGCCTAATCCAAGCTTTTACCAGCTCTTGTCACTGGGGATACATGGAATAGGGCTTAAACACAAGCTCTTTACAGTAAAACCTAATGTACACAGAGTATAGGCATAGAGATAACCTCAAGCCTCAGAGTCCCAGTGAGGCAGAAATGTGGCCACAGCTGTAAAAGGAGTATCTTACAATCAGCCTGTTAAAAGGATCAGTGGCATGAAGCCACCAACCAGTCTAACCTCTCTCCTCAAAGGAACACACAAAACAGCAAGACAAAATTGAAACCATTGCTTAAATCTTTCCACAATGATCTCTGTAATGTATCAGTAAACCCAACCATGAGATTTAAAGTGATAACCAATTAAAGAAACACTGTCTCCATAACTGAGGAGGAAGAATGGTTGAATGGGCCCACATGCTAGTTGCTTTTGACTTTTGGGCAGTCGACTGGTGGGGTGTGTTGGCAGTCAACACATTTTAGCGATGAAGCGGTTTTAGATACTGGAAGGCTTCATTTAAGCGGAACCAGGGTATTTTGAGCATCAAATCAACATCCTGTTGCAGCTTCTTGGATTGAAGACAATCCAATACAGTATCGCCCAGGCAGTCGGAGGCAGTGCTATTGTCACTGGACTGGTGGCACAGAGTTTAAATCCTACCATGCCAGGTGGTGACATTTGGATTCAATGAAAATTTGCAATTGAAAGTCTAATGATGACCACGGAAACATTGTCAATTCACATAAAAATCCATATGGTTCACCAATGTCCTTTAGGGAAAGAAACCTTGGTCATTACCTAGTCTGGCCTACATGTGACTCCAGACCCACAGCAATGTTTAGCTCACAGGGCTAAATCGCTGGTTTTTGAAGCAGACCAAACAGGGCAGCAGCACGGTTCGATTCCCGTACCAGCCTCCCCGGACAGGCGCCGGAATGTGGCGACTAGGGGCTTTTCACAGTAACTTCATTGAAGCCTACTCGTGACAATAAGCAATTTTCATTTTCATTTCATTTCATGTGGTTGACTCTCAAATGCCCTCTGAAATGGAGCAAGGTAAGTCTTGAGGTTTTGGGGTAGGCTGTGGGGGAAGGAGAGAGCTGATGGGCTGTACTCCTGCCTCTCATCACCCCACAAACACAATTTGAAAGTTACTTTTCAAGACCTCTTCAGCTCTTTCTCCATTATTAACAACAGTAACATTCCTGTAGAATATTTCTGAACCCGTTCTGGCGACATTCCTGTCGAATATTTCTGAACCCCTTCTGGTGGCAATAAATAAGAAGATATTGGAAATTTGTTTGAAGTGTATTGTGAGATGTGTAAATTTGGTAGCTTTAGGTGTATGTCAGAAGCAATAAAGATATGAGATGCCAAATAGTTGATCATTGGAATTTGGTTTATCTATTCATAATTTCTTTCTAGAAAAATTAATTTTAAACGTTTCAAATCAGACTTGTTTAAAACTCCAGAGCATTAAGGGAATATTCTTTCCTGTTTCCCTAAAAATAACAAACCTCAAGTATGCAATGATAATGTTCCCACAAACATTAAATGAATGGTGGTCTGCAATTGCTAAACACAAACACACTTCTAATATTTATATGATCACATTGAGGATACCTTCCATCATGTTGTGTGGCACTAACACCGTGCTAATGGGATAGACTTCAAACAGATCCAGCAACTCAAGACTGGGCATCCATGAGGTGCTGTGGGCCATCAGCAGCAGCAGAATTTTACTCAACCACAATCTGCAACCTCATGGCCCAACATATACCCCACACGACCATTACCGTTAAGCCAGGGGATCAACTCTGGGTTAATAAGGAGTGCAGGAAAGCATGCCTGGAGCAACACCAGGCATACCTAAAATGGGAATATACTCAGAAGGGTAGATAAAGTGAGAGATCTTGGCGTACATGTACACAGGTCCCTAAAGGGGACAAGTAAACAAGGTTGCATAGAAAGCATATTCAATTTTCTCCTTCATTGGCAGAGGTATTGGATATAAAAGTAAGGATATAATTTTAGAATTGTATAAAACAGTGGTGAGGCCACAACTGGAATATTGTGTGTAATTCTGGTCAGTACATTATAGAAAGGACATAATTACTCTGGAGAGAGTGCAGAAGAGGTTTACAAGAATGTTGCCAGGGCTAGAAAAATGTAACTACGAGGAGAAATTGCATAAGGACAAGAACAAAGAACAAAGAAAATTACAGCACAGGAACAGGCCCTTCGGCCCTCCCAGCCTGCGTCGATCCAGATCCTTTATCTAAACCTGTCTCCTATTTTCCAAGTCTACTTTCCTTTGCACCCTGCCCATTCATCTGTCTAGATGCATCTTAAATGATGCTATCGTGCCCGCCTCTACCACCTCCGCTGGCAAAGCGTTCCAGGCACCCACCACCCTCTGCGTAAAAAGCTTCCCACGCACATGTCCCTTAAACTTTCCCCCTATCACCTTGAAATCGTGACCACCTTGTAATTGACACCCCCACTCTTGGAAAAAGCTTGTTGCTATCACCCTGTCTATACCTCTCATAATTTTGTAGACCTAAATCAGGTCCCCCCTCAACCTCCGTCTTTCCAACAAAAACAATCCTAACCTACTCAACCTTTCTTCATAGGTTGGAGTTATTTTCTTTGGAACAAAGAAGGCTGAGGAGTGACTTAATTGATGTGTACAACATTATGAGGGGAAGAGATAGAGTGGACAGAATAAAATTGCCTCCTTTGGTTGAGAATTCCAGAACCAGTGAACATAGATTCAAGATAAGTGGCGGAAGGTGTAGACGAAACATGAGGAAGAACTTTTTTATGCAGAGAGTAGTGGGAGTCTGGAATTCGCTACCCAATTTGATGGTGAGGCAGAGACCCTAAACTCTTTTCGAAAGTACCTGGATCTGCATCATAGACTATAAGACCATAAGACATAGGAGCAAAATTAGGCCACTCGGCCCATCAAATTTGCTCCGCCATTCAATCATGGCTGATATTTTTCTCATCCCCATTCTCCTGCCTTCTCCCCATAACCACTAATCCCCTTTTTAATCAAGAACCTATCTATCTGTCTTAAAGACACTCAATGATTTAGCCTATACAGCCTTCTGCGGCATCTTAAGTGCTGTAAGCATAGGGCTATGGACCGGGTGCAGGAAGGTGGGATTAGAAAGGTCACCTATGGGCAGCACGGTGACGTAGTGGGTTATCCCTGCTGCCACACGGCGCCGAGGTCCTGGGTTCAATCCCGGCTCTGGGTCACTGTCCGTGTGGAGTTTGCACATTCTCCCGTGTTTGCGTGGATTTCGCTCCCACGGCCCAAAGATGTGCAGGCTAGGTGGATTGACCAGGCTAAATTGCTCCTTAATTGGAAAAAAATGAATTGGGTACTCTAAAATATATAAAAAAAGAAAGGTCACCTGGGCTTCCCCCGACAGGCATGGTCAAGATGGGCCAAATGGCCTTCTTCTGTGCTGTAACTTTTCTATGGTTCTTTGGTACTTGTGCGCCAAACAGCATAAGCATAAAGTAATAGACAGAACTAAGTGATTCCACAATCAACACATCAGATCTAAGCCCTGCAGTCCTGCCACATCCAGTCGTAAATGGTGGTGGACAATTAAACAACTCACTGAAGGAGGAGGCT
The DNA here is from genome assembly GCF_902713615.1 of Scyliorhinus canicula. NCBI lineage: Eukaryota > Metazoa > Chordata > Chondrichthyes > Carcharhiniformes > Scyliorhinidae > Scyliorhinus > Scyliorhinus canicula. The sequence continues at coordinate 126,695,655 of NC_052146.1, read as the reverse complement.
CCACAAGTATCCCCATCCTAAATGATGGAGGAGCCCAGCACATTCGCAACAAACTTCAGCCAAAAGTGACAATGGTCCATCTCGGTCTCCTCCGGAGATCGGCAGCATCACAGATGTCAGGTTTCAGCCAATACGATTCACTCCACGTGATATCAAGAAATGGCTGAAGACACTGGATATTGCAAAGGCTATGGGCCCTGATAATACTTCAGCAATAGAACATAGAACATAGAACAGTACAGCACAGAACAGGCCCTTCGGCCCTCAATGTTGTGCCGAGCCATGATCACCCTACTCAAACCCACGTATCCACCCTATACCGTAACCCAACAACCCCCCCCCCCCCCTTAACCTTACTTTTATTAGGACACTACGGGCAATTTAGCATGGCCAATCCACCTAACCCGCACATCTTTGGACCTGTGGGAGGAAACCGGAGCACCCGGAGGAAACCCACGCACACAGGGGGAGGACGTGCAGACTCCACACAGACAGTGACCCAGCCGGGAATCGAACCTGGGACCCTGGAGCTGTGAAGCATTTATGCTAACCACCATGCTACCCTGAAAACCGTACTGAAAACCGGTGCTCTAGAATTTTTCAAACCCCTAGCCAAGCTGTTCCAGTACAGCTACAACACTGGCATCTACCCAGCAATGTGAAAGATTGCCCAGGTGTGTCCTGTACACAAGAAACAGGACAAAGCCAACCCAGCCAATTACCGCCCTCTCAGTCTGCTCTCCATCATCAGCAAAGTGATGGAAGGAGTCATCAACAGTGCTATCAAGCGGCATTTACTCAGCAATAACCTGCTCATGGACGCTCAGTTTGGGTCACTCATCTCCTGACCCAATTATAATCCTGAGTCAAACTTGAACAAAAGAGCTCAACACCAGAAGCGAGGTGAGAGTGACTGCTCTTGACAATAAGGCAGTATTTGACCAAGTATGGCATCAAGGAGCCATAGAAAAACTGGAGTCAACGGGAATCAGGATGAAATCTCTCCACTGGTTGGAGTCCTGGTCACTTGAGTGTCTTTGAGAGATAAAGATAGGTTCTTGATTAATAAGCAGATTAAGGGTTAGAGAACATAGAAAATACAGTGCAGATGGAGGCCATTTGGCCCATCGTGTCTGCACCGACCCACTTGAGCCCTCACATCCACTCTATCCCCGTAACCCAATAACCCCTCCTAACCCTTTTGGTCACTAAGGGCAATTTATCATGGCCAATCCACCTAACCTGCACATCTTTGGACTGTGGGAGGAAACCCACGCAGACATGGGGAGAATGTGCAGACTCCGCACAGACAGTGACCCAGCAGGGAATCAGACCTGGGACCCTGGCACTGTGAAGCCACAGTGCTATCCACTTGTGCTACCACTTATAGGGAGAAGGCAGGAGAATGGGGTTGAGAAATATATCAGCCATGATTGAATGGCGGAGCAGACTCATTGGGCTGAATGCTCCTATGCCTTATGGTCTTATGATCTTATAGCCACAAGACCTGGATAATATCTAGGCTTGGGCTGACAAGTGGCAAGTTGCATTCATGCCACGCAAGCATCAGGAAATGGCGATTTCCTTCAAGAGAGGATCTAACCATCACCCCTTGACATTCAGTGGCATTACCATCACTGAAACCCCCACAATCAACATCCTGGGGGTTACTATTGATCAGAAACTGAACATGACGAGCCATATTAACACTGTGGTTGCCAGAGCAGGCCAAAGGCTAGGAATCCTATGGAGAGTAACTCACTTCCTGACCCCCAAAACATGTCCACCATCTACAAGTCAGGAGTGTAATGGAATATTCTCCGCTTGTCAGGATGAGCACAGTTCCAACATTCAAGAAGCTCAGCACCATCCAGGACCAAGCAGCCCAATTGACTGTTACTCTTTCCACAAACATACAATCTCCCTTCCAGCAACGAATAGTGGCAGCCGTGTGTACCATCTACAACATGCACTTCAGGAATTTGCCAAGTTTTCTTAGACAGTACCTAGTGACAGTGAAAGAGCGCGAGGAGAGCGGCGGAGACACAGTGAGAGCGAGGAGAGTGGCGGAGACACAGTGAAAGAGTGCAAGGAGAGTGGCGGGGACACAGTGAGAGCGAGGAGAGCGGCGGGGACACAGTGCGAGCGAGGAGAGTGGCGGAGACACAGTGAAAGAGCGCGAGGAGAGCGGCGGAGACACAGTGAAAGAGCGCGAGGATAGCGGCGGGGACACAGTGCGAGCGAGGAGAGTGGCGGAGACACAGTGAAAGAGCGCGAGGAGAGCGGCGGAGACACAGTGAAAGAGCGCGAGGAGAGCGGCGAAGACACAGTGAAAGAGCGCGAGGATAGCGGCGGGGACACAGTGAGAGCGAGGAGAGCGGCGGAGACACAGTGAAAGAGCGCGAGGAGAGCGACGGGGACACAGTGAGAGCGAGGAGAGCGGCGGGGACACAGTGAAAGAGCGCAAGGAGAGTGCGGGGACACAGTGAAAGAGCGCGAGGAGAGCGGCGGAGACACAGTGAAAGAGCGCAAGGAGAGCACGGGGACACAGTGAAAGAGCGCGAGGACAACGGCGGAGACACAGTGAAAGAGCGCGAGGAGAGCGGCGGGGACACACTGAGAGCGAGGAGAGCGACGGAGACACAGTGAAAGAGCGCAAGGAGAGTGGCGGGGACACAGTGAGAGCGAGCAGAGCGGCGGAGAAATAGTGAGAGCGAGGAGAGCGGCGGAGACACAGTGAAACAGCGCAAGGAGAGTGGCGGGGACACAGTGAGAGCGAGGAGAGCGGCGGTGACACAGTGAAAGAGCGCGAGGAGAGCGGCGGACACAGTGAAAGAGCGCGAGGAGGGCGGTGGAGACACAGTGAAAGAGCGCGAGGAGAGCGGCGGAGACACAGTGAAACAGCGCGAGGAGAGCGGCGGGGACACAGTGAAAGAGCGCGAGGAGAGCAGCAGAGACACAGTGAAAGAGAGCGAGGAGAGCGGCGGGGACACAGTGAAAGAGCGTGAGGAGAGCAGCAGAGACACAGTGAAAGAGCGCGAGGAGAGTGGCGGAGACACAGTGAAAGAGCGCGAGGAGAGCGGCGGAGACACAGTGAAAGAGAGCGAGGAGAGCGGTGGGGACACAGTGAAAGAGCGCGAGGAGAGTGGCGGAGACACAGTGAAAGAGCGCGAGGAAAGCGGCAGAGACACAGTGAAAGAGCGCGAGGAGAGCGGCGGAGACACAGTGAAAGAGCGCGAGGAGAGTGGCGGAGACACAGTGAAAGAGCGCGAGGAGAGCGGCGGGGACACAGTGAGAGCGAGGAGAGCGGCGGGGACACAGTGAAAGAGCGCGAGGAGAGCGGCGGAGACACAGTGAAAGAGCGCGAGGAGAGCGGCGGAGACACAGTGAAAGAGCGCGAGGAGAGCGGCGGGGACACAGTGAGAGCGAGGAGAGCGGCGGAGACACAGTGAGAGCGAGGATAGCGGCGGGGACACAGTGCGAGCGAGGAGAGTGGCGGAGACACAGTGAAAGAGCGCGAGGAGAGCGGCGGAGACACAGTGAAAGAGCGCGAGGAGAGCGGCGAAGACACAGTGAAAGAGCGCGAGGATAGCGGCGGGGACACAGTGAAAGAGCGCAAGGAGAGTGCGGGGACACAGGGAAAGAGCGCGAGGAGAGCGGCGGAGACACAGTGAAAGAGCGCAAGGAGAGCACGGGGACACAGTGAAAGAGCGCGAGGACAACGGCGGAGACACAGTGAAAGAGCGCGAGGAGAGCGGCGGGGACACAGTGAAAGAGCGCGAGGAGAGTGGCGGGGACACAGTGAAAGAGCGCGAGGACAACGGCGGAGACACAGTGAAAGAGCGCGAGGAGAGCGGCGGGGACACAGTGAAAGAGCGCGAGGAGAGCACGGGGACACAGTGAAAGAGCGCGAGGACAACGGCGGAGACACAGTGAAAGAGCGCGAGGAGAGCGGCGGGGACACAGTGAGAGCGAGGAGAGCGACGGAGACACAGTGAAAGAGCGCAAGGAGAGTGGCGGGGACACAGTGAGAGCGAGCAGAGCGGCGGAGAAATAGTGAGAGCGAGGAGAGCGGCGGAGACACAGTGAAACAGCGCAAGGAGAGTGGCGGGGACACAGTGAGAGCGAGGAGAGCGGCGGGGACACAGTGAAAGAGCGTGAGGAGAGTGGCGGACACAGTGAAAGAGCGCGAGGAGAGCGGCCGAGACACAGTGAAAGAGTGCGAGGAGGGCGGTGGAGACACAGTGAAAGAGCGCGAGGAGAGCGGCGGAGACACAGTGAAAGCGAGGAGAGCGGCGGGGACACAGTGAAAGAGCGCGAGGAGAGCAGCAGAGACACAGTGAAAGAGCGCGAGGAGAGCGGCGGGGACACAGTGAAAGAGCGCGAGGAGAGCGGCGGGGACACAGTGAAAGAGCGCGAGGAGAGTGGCGGAGACACAGTGAAAGAGCGCGAGGAGAGCGGCGGAGACACAGTGAAAGAGCGCGAGGAAAGCGGCAGAGACACAGTGAAAGAGCGCGAGGAGAGCGGCGGAGACACAGTGAAAGAGCGCGAGGAGAGCGGCGGAGACAAAGTGAAAGAGCGCGAGGAGAGTGGCGGAGACACAGTGAAAGAGCGCGAGGAGAGTGGCGGAGACACAGTGAAAGAGCGCGAGGAAAGCGGCAGAGACACAGTGAAAGAGCGCGAGGAGAGTGGCGGAGACACAGTGAGAGCGAGGAGAGCGGCGGGGACACAGTGAAAGAGCGCGAGGAGAGCGGCGGGGACACAGTGAAAGAGCGCAAGGAGAGCGGCGGGGACACAGTGAAAGAGCGCGTGGACAGTGGCGGGGACACAGTGAGAGCGAGGAGAGCGGCGGAGACACAGTGAGAGCGAGGAGAGCGGCGGAGACACAGTGAAAGAGCGCGAGGAGAGCGGCGGAGACACAGTGAAAGAGCGCGAGGAGAGTGGCGGAGACACAGTGAAAGAGCGCGAGGAGAGCGGCGGGGACACAGTGAAAGAGCTCGAGGAGAGTGGCGGAGACACAGTGAAAGAGCGCGAGGAGAGCGGCGGGGACACAGTGAGAGCAAGGAGAGCGGCGGTGACACAGTGAAAGAGCGCGAGGAGAGCGGCGGGGACACAGTGAGAGCAAGGAGAGCGGCGGTGACACAGTGAAAGAGCGCGAGGAGAATGGCGGAGACACAGTGAAAGAGCGCGAGGAGAGCGGCAGAGACACAGTGAAAGAGCGCGAGGAGAATGGCGGAGACACAGTGAAAGAGCGCGAGGAGAGCGGCAGAGACACAGTGAGAGCGAGGAGAGCGGCGGAGAAACAGTGAAACAGCGCAAGGAGAGTGGCGGGGACACAGTGAGAGCGAGGAGAGCGGCGGTGACACAGTGAAAGAGCGCGAGGAGAGCGGCGGACACAGTGAAAGAGCGCGAGGAGAGCGGCGGTGACACAGTGAAAGAGCGCGAGGAGAGCGGTGGAGACACAGTGAGCACGAGGAGAGCGGCGGAGACACAGTGAAAGAGCGCGAGGAGAGCGACGGAGACACAGCGAAAGAGCGCGAGGAGAGCGACGGAGACACAGTGAAAGAGCGCGAGGAGAGTGGCGGAGACACAGTGAAAGAGGGCGAGGAGAGCGACGGAGACACAGTGAAAGAGCGCGAGGAAAGCGGCAGAGACACAGTGAAAGAGCGCGAGGAGAGCGACGGAGACACAGTGAGAGCGAGGAGAGCGGCGGGGGCACAGTGAGAGCTAGGAGAGCGGCAGAGACACAGTGAAAGAGCGCGAGGAGAGCGGCGGGGACACAGTTAAAGAGCGCGAGGAGAGCGGCGGGGACACAATGAAAGAGCGTAAGGAGAGCGGCGGGGACACAGTGAGAGCGAGGAGAGCGGCGGGGACACAGTGAGAGCGAGGAGAGCGGCGAAGACACAGTGAAAGAGCGCGAGGAGAGCAGCGGAGACATAGTGAAAGAGCGCGAGGAGAGCGGTGGAGACACAGTGAGAGCGAGGAGAGCGGCGGAGACACAGTGAGAGCGAGGAGAGCGGCGGGTACACAGTGAAAGAGCGCGAGGAGAGCGGCGGACACAGTGAAAGAGCGCGAGGAGAGCGGCGGGTACACAGTGAAAGAGCGCGAGGAGAGCGGCGGAGACACAGTGAAAGAGCGCGAGGAGAGCGGCGGAGACATAGTGAAAGAGCGCGAGGAGAGCGGCGGGGACACAGTGAAAGAGCGCGAGGAGAGCGGCGGAGACACAGTGAAAGAGAGCGAGGAGAGCGGCGGGGACACAGTGAAGAGCGCGAGGAGAGCGGGAGACACAGAGAGCGCGAGGAGAGCGGCGGGTACACAGTGAAAGAGCGCGAGGAGAGCGGCGGACACAGTGAAAGAGCGCGAGGAGAGCGGCGGGTACACAGTGAAAGAGCGCGAGGAGAGCGGCGGAGACACAGTGAAAGAGCGCGAGGAGAGCGGCGGGTACACAGTGAAAGAGCGCGAGGAGAGCGGCGGAGACATAGTGAAAGAGCGCGAGGAGAGCGGCGGTGACACAGTGAAAGAGCGCGAGGAGAGCGGCGGGGACACAGTGAAAGAGCGCGAGGAGAGCGGCGGGGACACAGTGAAAGAGCGCGAGGAGAGTGACGGAGACATAGTGAGAGCGAGGAGAGCGGCGGGGACACAGTGAAAGAGCGCGAGGAGAGCGGCGGGGACACAGTGAGAGCGAGGAGAGCGGCGGGGACACAGTGAAAGAGCGTAAGGAGAGCGGCGGGGACACAGTGAGAGCAAGGACAGCGGCGGAGACACAGTGAAAGAGCGCGAGGAGAGCGGCGGGGACACAGTGAGAGCAAGGACAGCGGCGGAGACACAGTGAAAGAGCGCGAGGAGAGCGGCGGGGACACAGTGGAAGAGCGCGAGGAGAGCGGCGGGGACACAGTGAAACAGCGCAAGGAGAGCGGCGGGGACACAGTGAGAGCGAGGAGAGCGGCGGTGACACAGTGAAAGAGCGCGAGGAGAGCGGCGGACACAGTGAAAGAGCACGAGGAGAGCGGCGGGGACACAGTGAAAGAGCGCGAGGATAGCGGCGGGGACACAGTGAGAGCGAGGAGAGTGGCGGAGACACAGTGAAAGAATGCAAGGAGAGCGGAGGAGACACAGTGAAAGAGCGCGAGGATAGCGGCGGGGACACAGTGAGAGCGAGGAGAGTGGCGGAGACACAGTGAAAGAGCGCGAGGAGAGCGGCGGAGACACAGTGAAAGAGCGCGAGGAGAGCGGCGGCGACACAGTGAAAGAGAGCGAGGAGAGCGACGAAGACACAGTGAAAGAGCACGAGGAGAGCGACGGGGACACAGTGAGAGCGAGGAGAGCGGCGGAGACACAGTGAAACAGCGCAAGGAGAGTGGCGGGGACACAGTGAGAGCGAGGAGAGCGGCGGGGACACAGTGAAAGAGCGCGAGGAGAGCGGCAGAGACACAGTGAGAGCGAGGAGAGCGGCGGAGACACAGTGAAACAGCGCAAGGAGAGTGGCGGGGACACAGTGAGAGCGAGGAGAGCGGCGGACACAGTGAAAGAGCGCGAGGAGAGTGGCGGGGACACAGTGAGAGCGAGGAGAGCGGCGGGGACACAGTGAGAGCGAGGAGAGCGGCGGGGACACAGTGCGAGCGAGGAGAGTGGCGGAGACGCAGTGAAAGAGCGCGAGGAGAGCGGCGGAGACACAGTGAAAGAGCGCGAGGAGAGCGGCGAAGACACAGTGAAAGAGCGCGAGGATAGCGGCGGGGACACAGTGAGAGCGAGGAGAGCGGCGGAGACACAGTGAAAGAGCGCGAGGAGAGCGACGGGGACACAGTGAGAGCGAGGAGAGCGGCGGGGACACAGTGAAAGAGCGCAAGGAGAGTGCGGGGACACAGTGAAAGAGCGCGAGGAGAGCGGCGGAGACACAGTGAAAGAGCGCAAGGAGAGCACGGGGACACAGTGAAAGAGCGCGAGGAGAGCGGCGGGGACACACTGAGAGCGAGGAGAGCGACGGAGACACAGTAAAAGAGCGCAAGGAGAGTGGCGGGGACACAGTGAGAGCGAGCAGAGCGGCGGAGAAATAGTGAGAGCGAGGAGAGCGGCGGAGACACAGTGAAACAGCGCAAGGAGAGTGGCGGGGACACAGTGAGAGCGAGGAGAGCGGCGGTGACACAGTGAAAGAGCGCGAGGAGAGCGGCGGACACAGTGAAGAGGTGCGAGGAGGGGGGGGCGGTGGAGACACAGTGAAAGAGCGCGAGGAGAGCGGCGGAGACACAGTGAAACAGCGCGAGGAGAGCGGCGGGGACACAGTGAAGAGCGCAAGGAGAGCAGCAGAGACACAGTGAAAGAGCGCGAGGAGAGCGGCGGGGACACAGTGAAAGAGCGTGAGGAGAGCAGCAGAGACACAGTGAAAGAGCGCGAGGAGAGCGGCGGGGACACAGTGAAAGAGCGCGAGGAGAGTGGCGGAGACACAGTGAAAGAGCGCGAGGAGAGCGGCGGAGACACAGTGAAAGAGAGCGAGGAGAGCGGTGGGGACACAGTGAAAGAGCGCGAGGAGAGTGGCGGAGACACAGTGAAAGAGCGCGAGGAAAGCGGCAGAGACACAGTGGAAAGAGCCGCGGAGAGCGGCGGAGACACAGTGAAGAGCGCGGAGAGCGGCGGAGACACAGTGAAGCACGAGGAGAGCGGGGGAGACACTGGGGACACAGTGAGAGCGAGGAGAGCGGCGGGGACACAGTGAAAGAGCGCGAGGAGAGCGGCGGAGACACAGTGAAAGAGCGCGAGGAGAGCGGCGGAGACACAGTGAAAGAGCGCGAGGAGAGCGGCGGGGACACAGTGAGAGCGAGGAGAGCGGCGGAGACACAGTGAGAGCGAGGATAGCGGCGGGGACACAGTGCGAGCGAGGAGAGTGGCGGAGACACAGTGAAAGAGCGCGAGGAGAGCGGCGGAGACACAGTGAAAGAGCGCGAGGAGAGCGGCGAAGACACAGTGAAAGAGCGCGAGGATAACGGCGGGGACACAGTGAAAGAGCGCAAGGAGAGTGCGGGGACACAGTGAAAGAGCGCGAGGAGAGCGGCGGAGACACAGTGAAAGAGCGCAAGGAGAGCACGGGGACACAGTGAAAGAGCGCGAGGACAACGGCGGAGACACAGTGAAAGAGCGCGAGGAGAGCGGCGGGGACACAGTGAAAGAGCGCGAGGAGAGCACGGGGACACAGTGAAAGAGCGCGAGGACAACGGCGGAGACACAGTGAAAAGAGCGCGAGGAGAGCGGCGGGGACACAGTGAAAGAGCGCGAGGAGAGCGGCGGGGACACAGTGAGAGCGAGGAGAGCGGCGGGGACACAGTGAAAGAGCGTAAGGAGAGCGGCGGGGACACAGTGAGAGCAAGGACAGCGGCGGAGACACAGTTGAAAGAAGCGCGAGGAAGAGCGGCGGTGCACACAGTGGAGCAAGGACAGCGGCGGAGACACAGTGAAAGAGCGCGAGGAGAGCGGCGGGGACACAGTGGAAAGAGCGCGAGGGAGAGCGGCGGGGACACAGTGAAACGCGCAGGAGAGCGCGGCGGGGACACAGTGAGAGCGGAGAGCGCGG
>NC_052146.1:126592776-126685993 GCF_902713615.1 Scyliorhinus canicula | reverse complement strand
GACGGTGCGTTGGCCCCGGGCATCCATTGGATGGGGGCATCAGCAGATCTTCCTCAAGGCCCTTCCTCCCAGTGCCTTGTCTTGTTTGAGAGAGAGAGAGAGAGTGGGATTAGACTGTGGGGAGAGAGAGAGAGAGAGAGAGAGAGAGAGGGAGTCCCGTCCGTCCTCTGGCTGAGAGCAGGGCTTTGGTGAGTATATTGCAATCTGCCTAACCCAGGAATATTGCCTGGTAAGAATGCAGAGGGAATGCTGGGATCCCGGGGTGGGGAGATGTGTCTGGATTTGTCTATTTCAGCTTCAGCCTCTGCGATTTCAGGTCAGTTTCACAACAACAGAAAAAGCGCGGGAGAGAGAGGAAAAACGTTTGGCAAAGTTCTGGGTTCTGCCTTTATAATTCACAGCGCAGAAAGGGTTCTGCGCTGTGAATTATAAAGGCACCTTTTCTAATCCTGGGGAGAAACAACCTTTTGAAGAGTTCTGAGGAAATAAGCAGGAATTTGATTAATTCTGCCTCCCACCCCCCTGGGCCTCTTTCTCCTCCTTTCTCCTCCATCCCCCTTTCTCCTCCCTCCCCCTTTCTCCTCCCTCCCCCTTTCTCCTCTCTCCCCGTTTCTCCTCTCTCTCTCTCTCACATTCTCTTCATCCTGCCCTTTGTTCCAGAGCTATTTGATCCCCCTGTGCACTGGCACAGATTTACAGTGCGGTTTAGGTTCTGTGTTACCCCAGGTGTGGGGCGGGGAAAAGAGGGATGGATGAGGTTAGATGGAGGATTATTTGGGAGGGGGGTGGGGGTGGTTCAATGCAGTGCCCCTGAGGAATTCCGAACCCTCCCTCTTTTCCCTGGAAAATGGGCGGTCCGCGGTAGGTCCGCGGTGAATTTCGCCCATGTTTTCAAGACAGAATTAGGTGTAGCTGTTGGGGCAAAATGGATCAAAGGATTTGATTTGATTTGATTTATTGTCACACATAGGGATAGAGGGAGAAGGCGAGAACAGGCAACTGAGTTGAAAGCGTTGCCATGATCATAATGAATGGTAGAACAGACCCGAAGGGCCAAATGGCCTACTCCTGCTCCGATTTTCTATGTTTCTTTAAATGAGAATCTGCACAGAGAACAACTAGCAACCACATACATCCATTTATATGTGAGGGTTATTGATTCAGAATGCTTTTCCATTCCAAATTCTGACAATGGATGTCTAAGTGACATAATTGGAATCTCTTTTAAGTATTACAACTAGGAAAATAATGGAAGCTTTCAGTGCTGCGCGTGAATTCAACCAAAAATTAATTGAGGTGCGAAATAGGTGGGATCTATGTCAACAATCTCTGCCCGAAATTACGGTCATTGACATTTTATTTGCATTTATTGGGGCAACTGATTGAAAATGTACCATAATGTAACTGAAAGCTCAATAAAATGTCATAATAGTGTTGGAGTCTTCATACATGAGGTTAAAACGAGAGTTTATATTAAGGGAGGAGTGTCATAGAGGGTGGAAGTGAATAACTGAAATAACTGTAAACCTGGTAATGAGGGTGGGAGTGAGCGGCGAAGTATAACAATATTTGGGTTTTGTGCATTTCTTAAACCTTTTTCTGCCGCAGTTCATAACATGTTGAGCAGAAGACACAGACAAGTCAGTTTGATAAATAGTGAACTGTTCACCATCTTTAGAGGCAAACTTGAGACAATTAATCTGCTTTTGGCTGAGAACTCTGAATATGGTTTATAAAGCATTACATTTCCTCGTACAAAGCAAAATACTGCGGATGCTGGAAATCTAAATAAAACAAAAAAAAGTTGTAAAACCTTCAACAGATCAGGGTGCGTGGAGGAGAAACAGGGGCCAAAGTTTTTGAGCTGATGGAGAGGCTTGCCATCTTAGTGAAAATGGAGATGCAGGCCTGGATCTGGAAGGCCCACCCCTAAGGCTGGCCTCTGCCATTTTTGCAGGGGTTTGGGTAGGAATAGGTGCGGGTTCCAATGTGACATCCATGATCCACGGAGGCAGCTGCCACAGTGAGATCAGATTTGATTAGTGGTATGTCTAAAACACCATGGCCTGGATTCTCCGAGCCCGTGCCAGCTCGGGGAATCGGCGTTGATGGCGAGATTGCCCGTGACGCCAGTCCGACGCCGGGACCCGATTCTCCGGTGACCGGAGAATCGCCGCCAGCCGCTCGCGTGTGGTCGACGCGGCGCCGGTTGGGGGCCATTGAAAGAGGCCCTCAGCTGACCGCCGCACGCATGCACGGACCCGTGGCGAGCAGTGCAGGGCCGCGTACGGCAGCTGGAGCAGCGCTGGGCACTCCAGCGCTATGCTGGCCCCTTGTGGGCAACAGAATCCCTGGGCAAAGAGACCAGTTGACACCGGTGTGAAACTCTCCAGTGTTTACGTCGACGTCAACACTTAGTTGCGTTTTCAGAGGATCTCAGCTCATATCAACACATTGGAGGTGTAGGGTATCCTTTCAGAGAGATCGGGTACCCTTTTGAAGAGGTAGAGTGCCCATTTGAAGAGGTGGTGTCCCTTTTGGCAAGGTAGGTTACCCTTTTAAATGTGGTCCCAGGACACCTTTGGGAGAGGTGAGGTACCCTACGGATGAGGTAAAATGTCCTTTGGAATTATTAAAAGTAGACATGGATGCCTAAACAGTACATAAACCCATTGGAACTATTAAGCTGGAACTGTCAATGGAACTGACAAAACAAATCTGTCAAGTGAGCTATCAGGTGAACTGTTAAAAGAACCATCAATATAGCTATCGAAAGCACTATCAAGAGAACTGTCAAGAGGAATGTCAGGAGGAATGTCAAGAGAATTGTCATGATGTGGAGATGCTGGCGTAGACTGGGGTGAACACAGTAAGAAGTCTTACAACATCAGGTTAAAGTCCAACAGGTTTGTTTCAAACTCTCGCTTTTGGAGAGGTATGTTCCAGAAACATATATATATAGACAAAGTCAAAGATGCAAGACAATGCTTTGAATGCGAGCATTTGCAGGTAATTAAGTCTTTACAGATGCAGAGGGAGGGGTAACCCCAGGTTAAAGAGATATGAATTGTCTCAAACCAGGACAGTTGGCATGATTTAGCAAGCCCAGGCCAGATGGTGGGGGGTGAATGTAATGCGACATGAATCCATGGTCCCGGTTGAAGCCGTACTCATGTGTGCGGAACTTGGCTATATGTTTCTGCTCGGCGATTTTGCGGTGTTGCACGTCCTGAAGGCCGCCTTGGAGAACGCTTACCCGGAGATCAGAGGCTGAATGCCCTTGACTGCTGAAATGTTCCCCGACTGGAACGGAACATTCCTGCCTGGCGATTGTTGCGCGATGTCTGTTCATCCGTTGTCGCAGCGTCTGCATGGTCTCGCCAATGTACCACGCTTCGGACAATCCTTTCCTGCATGAGACAAGAGAATTCTCAAGTAAGCTGTCAAGATAGCTATCAAGAGAAGTGTCAAAAGAACCATAGGTGGAATTCTCCGCTCCCCACGCCGGGTGGGAGAATCGCGGGAGGGCCGGTCGACTCACGACACGCCCCCCTGGCGCCCCCTGCGATTCTCCCACCACCCGCTCGGAAGAATCGCCGCTCGCCGTTATTCAAGGCCCGGCGGCCGAGAGTTACGGAGCGCCGCTCCTAGCCCCCCGGGTGGGGGTGAATAAGGTGAGAGGAGCAGCCTCCGAAGCCGTCGTGAAACTCGGCCGAGTTCACGACGGCCTTCCCGATTTATCGCGGGAGCGGAGAATTCCGCCCCCTCAATATAGCTGGAAATCTGAACCAAAAACAGAAAATTCTGGAAAGGCTCCGCAGGTTTGGGTATATCTGTGGAGAGAGAAACAATGTTTCAGGGTGCAATCTTCCCAAAAGGGAACAAAGTCCTCTAGCGAGCGTGTTTAGCCGCATGTTTCCCGGCACTCGCAGTGCCGAGAAACACGTGGCTATTCAACGCGACTCCTGTTGAATAAGGAGCCTAAATGGGAAACGCGTGGCTGAGGTTGCACATAGTCCAATTTTGTACAACAGGGAGCTCTGCTCACCGGAACTCCCTGTTGGAGTGAGAGATGAGGGCGCCGTTTTTAAATGGCATCCTGATTTCAAAGGCCTACAAGAAAACCCCCGACCTCTCCCTCCAGCCCAAACGTACACCCACAGTGGCCAATTCCAGCCCAATTGCACGCATGTAAAAAATGCCAGCTTGGCTCCTTGGCAGTGCCAACATGGCACCCATATGACACTGCGAGGATGCCAGACTGGCACTGCCAAGGTGGTACGACCAGGGTAATCAGGGGACCCAGCTGGCACCAGCAGTGCCAAGGCACCACTCTGCCCAAAGTAGGCCTCCGATCCCCTTGGGGACACCCACTAGTGCCGTTCCATCTGGTTCCCGTTTGTGGGGACCAGTACCAAACAACGCTCATCTAAGTTCCCCGAAGCAAAGAGATTGAATCCCAAAGCTTCAGGTACCTTGGAAATCTGCACATTATAGTAAGGCTTACAGCTCGCTCTAATATGCAGATTTGCCAAAAAGTGATCCCACCCATTGTGGGTGGGATTTATATCGCAACGTCTCACGAGTTTGCGTTGAATCTCGCGAGGCATAGCGAGCCGGGTGGATCTTGGGAGCGGGGTCCACCGGCTTTCACCGGCCATGTTGCACCGCAACGAGATGCTTTCCGACGTAGCGTGGCGGAAGATTGTGCCCAATGTTTCAAATACATGTGACTCTATCTGAAAAATAATGCAAGACTAGAAAAAAGTGCTTTCATCAAAAATTTATTTTGTGAGTCAGGAAATACAGAAAAGTGCAGAAATCTAAAGGAGGACTAGAAAGAGAGTCTCACAAACTAGCTTGGTTGTCTCCTGGGCACCGTAGGATCAGGGACTCCAGTTAGGAAACCTGTGGATCCAAATCCAATACATTTTTGCAGATATTGCATGTCAGGAGGATGTACATTTGTTGATGCTGCAGCTCCAGGGCTCAATTTAAATATAACTAGTGGCATTGCCCCCCATCAACAGCATATTTGAATATATTCTGCAGTATAGTACAATTTACCACTGTATTTAAACATTAAAGGCTCAATATACTTTTCAACATGTTGACCTGCTGGAAGTTACAGTGGAAGATTAGAAATTCTACTCCATTATGCTCATCGCACAGACAACAATGAACACATGTTACATGAATGCTGGTGTTATGTGTGAGTCCTGTAGGCAGGTGTCACATTTGTTCCCTCAACCTATTGCATCCAAACATATTTTTCTTTTAATTGCATTGCTTTTACGAATATTATTCTGCAAAATGAGTTTTGCGTCATTCTACACGTGTTGGAATTGTTTTGCAAGGACGCTCGGAGGATTATTGCAGGCCTGTTCATCAAGGAGTGAGCAAATGAGATTGTGTCTGTTTAACTTGAGAAAGCAAGAGTTGAGTACAGACCACCACCAGGGCTGAAAACAAGGACAAGTGATGAGGCAGATCAGGAAATCAAAATAGGATAACAGCAAACTTGGCTTTTAAGAACCTTAAAGGGAAAACCTATGTCCTGTAGTTTTGAAGTCCTGGGGAAAAAATAATTAACATGCAGGAATGCAGGATCAGTCTTTATTTCAATGCAGGGTGGATGTATATCGAGCAGGAGATCAATTTGGCTGACATTTTTGAAAACTAGACAAAGAAAAAACAGAAAATTCAGAAGGACACTGACCATGGTAACTTTGATTCAGCTTAAAATAGAAGAAAGGTTGAGGTGGACAGTTGCTAAAAGTGAGAAACAGAGAGATGAAGAGCGAAGCATGATGATGCATGCTACCCACTGCTCGAGAGATGACACATCATGTGGTTTCTTTCGATGGAACAATTCATTTGACCTGAGTGCTTGCAAGGGTGAATGCAGGAACATTTCCAGAGAAAGCTCGTGGTGTTCAGTACATTCCCATACATAAGGGTTGTTGATCGCATACTTTAAACATAATTTAAGAAGGTATAGAAGGACATAATGGTAAGTATCATGGCTATTTGGTTCATCAAGGAGTGAGCACAATTTCTAAAAGGCTGAGCTGTTGAAGTCATTAAACTGCCTGTATTGTAAGCACGTATATGGAACATTGCACTCGGCATGAACATTAATTGTCTGTAACAAGAATTAGGTTTTAATCCCTAGTTTCAACATAGATTTGCCTTCCATAATCCAATCAGTGCACATAAGGGACTGGTTTAGTACAGGGCTAAATAGCTGGCTTTTAAAGCAGACCAAGTCAGGCCAGCAGCATGGTTCAATTCCCGTATCAGCCTCCCTGAACAGGCGCCGGAATGTGGCAACTAGGGGCTTTTCACAGTAACTTCATTTAAAGCCTACTCGTGACAATAAGCGATTTTCATTTTAATTTTTCATCAGAAGTTAAGTATCAGCAACTCTCACAGAAACTTCGTATTAAGCTATGTTGATACAAATATTATGATGAATACTATACAGTTGACTCCAGGCAGGAGGTCTGGAGATGGCACCACATTATAAAATTCTATAACAAAAATACTACCAGCAGGAATTTCCTTGAGCGTTCTCCCCATCAGCTGCAATAACTCTGGCAGCGGAATGCAAAAAGTTCTGGATACGCTGGGGCTGAATGTGCTCTGCATCGTTTGGGTAAATCAGAGTCAGAGAATGACTCGGTAGATTGTTTTAAATGTGGCTGATTAATGTAGAAGAAGATTTGTTGTGGTTTAAAACAATCTCCTGGTTCAACATGAACCTATTTCAGGCTGCTGAAATAGATCAATTTCACCACCACAATGTAAATTGTGTCTTCAATGACCTTTTGTGCAATCCCTGAGATAAGTGAGGGCTCGGGTGAGGTGTTCGTTCATATGTCAGCTTCTTTACAACTGAACTGGCAGGTGCACAATGAAACACTGACACCTGGAATAGTAAAAGGGTAAAGAGATGTATCAACTAAAGAGCCAGGTCCTACCAGTCTTGTTGAGCAACTGGTTCAAGCTCCAGTGTCTTGCTCTGCTAAAGAGCACCGCCCCACTCTCTTCTTGCCTCCATCAACATTGTGTATGGGTATATCATAAAAATGGGAAATCTGAGATCTACATTCTCTGTGTTTGTCAGTCATGATGCCAGCCTCTTTAGTTTCCTCAGGATTTGCACCCACATCCAATTTTCCACACAGCAAAGGGAAAGGTCCTGAGAAATCCTCAACACTATGAGGATCAGTATCTTTTTGGTCATGTAGGTACCCCCTCTCATTGGCCAATTTCTGGCGAAGACTATGGGCGCAATTCTCCGGAAAGATTTCAAAGTGTGGTAGCGAGCGGAAATGCCTCAAGCATCCCGGTACTCGCCCCCGTGAGGCCAGCAATGCTGTTCAACATTAATTGGTCCACTCAACAAGACCTCACCACTGTGAACCACACATGTAGCTAATAATGCCCATTCTGTGTCTCCCCAGGAGAAGCTCTCTCCCAATGGTCAGGACAGGGTTCAGACAGGCGGCGGGGTGCCAGACTTACGAATCCTCACCACCGTTGAGGAATGTGCCCTGGAGGTGGCAGGGGTGGCTGAGGATAGAGTGGTCATCAATGCGGGGGTTGGTGGAAGCGGCAGAGGTGAGGATCGACTGGGCTTCACCCTCAAGACCTGTAAAACATGAGTTGTTATTGTCATACTGACTGACCCATCCCTCCCAATGATCACTTGTCCATTCTCCCACAGGTCCTCCAGCAGACGGCGTCAAACCACCCTGGGCGGCCCCTTCTCCAGGCTCCCAGGAGACCACCTCAGAGGGAGATCCGAGGAAGACATGACCGAAGCTTCACAGCTGTCATCGTCCACCAGCGCAGATACATGCACCTCGGTGGAAACGTTTGGCAGGCTTCTGGGGCACAACCTGGTGAGCATCTCACAGCTGCTGATGCATTTCAGGTGGAAGAAGGAAACCCCAGGCAAGACAGCAGTCGGAGGCCTGCTGACTCTCAGAACCCAGCTAGGTCTCAGTTAGACGCTAAGCCTCTGGTACAGGGTTACCCGCAGCTGATGGAGACGTTAGACCATGGTCAGGACATTCAGAGGGAAATATCAGCAACACTCCAGCAGGTCCATAGCCAATTGGAGGAGTCCTAGCGGTGCAGGAGATGTTGCCGGTAATGCGTGGCACCGAGGCCAACACTGGGTGGCGACTGCAGTGGGGAGCCTGGTGCACAACTTCGGCACCATTAGTGAAAGTGTCCAAGGTGTTGTGCAGTTGGTGTCAGCTGTGGCTAGAGTCTCGGCAGAATGGCAAACTCACTGGGGGATATTGTATAGTAGCCGGCTGACCTTGATGAGGTGCTGCAGGACATGTCCCACTCTCAGATGGGAATGGCCGAGTCATTGTGGAGCTTGTCCCAGTCGCAGGTGGGCATTGGCAATCACTGCAGAGCAATGCCCAGTCACTGAGGAGCATCGCCAAGGGGGTTGACACCATGGTGCAGACATCGGGGAGGCACCAGGGCTGGCAGAGCCAGATGATACAGGGGCAGCCGGGGCTCGAACCAGCTACACCTCCATCCCACGATGAACCACAGGGCCCTATGGCAACGACCGGGAGGAGGGAGTGCTGGGTGCCAATCCGGACCCGTCCCATGGAGTGGCGACGGTGGACATCAGCACCCCTGAGTTCCACCCCTCTGATGAGGTCATGTCTCGTAGTCAGCACATGGGACAGGGTGGCATGGCAGTGCATGTGCTGTCGAGAAGCACACCAGGGTCCTCCGGCCTTAGAGCCACCAGGGGACGCCCACCAGGGGCATCAAAGACCGTGGGAGGAGATGAGCAGTTGGCTGCCTCCACCTCAGATGCGCATCCTGGGGACTTAGATGTCGCGGTAGAGCTAGAAAGGCCAAGCACATTGAGGATCACTGAGGGGGAGGAGTAAGACGGTTAGAGGGGTAGGTAGAGGGTGAGTTGGGGGGGTGGATAAGGAGGTGGTGGGGAGCGGCACCATCAGGAGAGTGGGGAATTGTATGAAACCTGTGACACATTAAAAGCACTTGAGCACAACCAGTATGATGCCTCTGTCATTTCCTTCCACAATGAGGGCTGAACTCCAAACCTTTGGCCCATTTCTCCAGGTATTCCCCCCTCCCTGGGCATACCGTGTGCAGGTGATAGGTGTGAGCAAGCACTCCACAGACTAGCAGGGGTCAGACTATGGCATAGATTGAGGAGCACTTGTGCACAACTCTGCGGATTATCATCAACTCCCTGCCATCGATAGTGACTCACTGACAGTGCCGACACAGTCCCAGCACCCTGGAGAGATCTGACACATACCCTGGAAGGGTGGGAAATGGGGGTGATGGGTGGTTTTCGATGATGGACGAGGCCACATCCTATGCGAAGCAGGCATGAATGAGGGCCTCTCTGGTCCTCGGGGCTGCTTGAATCTTGCTGCTTCCGTTTGTCCTGCAGCCTCCGGCTGGTCCTTCGGTTCCTCTCTGTAATCGTATCCAGCTCCTGCTGGTCCAGCGCCGCCTCATCATCCTCATCTTCCTCCTTCTCGGAAGTGGCCCCATGCTCCTAATCCCCGACGTCCAGCTCATCCTCAAGCCCCTGCTGATCCAGCGCCACCTCATCATCCTCCTACTCCTCGGAGATGGCCACATGTTCCTCACCCCCTACATCCAGCTCATCCTCCAGCCCCTGCTGATCCGGCGCCTCCTCATCATCCTCTTCCTCTTCCTCATTGGAAGTGGCCATATTGGTGGGGGGGGTGGGTAAGGTATCGATGACGGACGAGGCCATGTCCTATGTGAAGTGGCCATATGTTCCCCATCCCCGCCGTCTAGCTAGTCGCCCTGCTGCTGTGCGAGCTTGTGGAGGTCACAGCAGACCACCACAAAGCGGGCGACCATCCGGGGAGTTTTCTGCACTACAGTGATCGAGGCGTTGGAACCCCATTTTGAGCAGACCAGTGCACCATTGAATAACAGCCTGAGTGGCCGCATGAGCCTCGTTGTACCGGGTCTCCGCTTCGGTCTCTGGCCTCCATACTGGCAGCATTAACCTCGTCTACCTACCCTACCTACCCCTCCGACCCTCTCACTCCTCCCCCGGTGCCCTCTGTGATCCCTAAAGAGCCAGCCGCCCATCCTGGAGTGGTCCTCGAAGAGGCCAGGGATGTCCGAATGTCCCAGGATATAACTGTCATGGACATTCCCTGGGAAGTGTGCACACACATACATGATCTTCATGTGGTGGTCACACACGAGTTGTATGTTCACGGAGTGGAACCCCTTTCAGTTAACGCAGGGCACTCCCAGATGGCCCGGTGAGTGCAAGGCGACATGCGTGCAGTCTATCAGCCCCTGGACCTGGGGCATCTCGATGATGATGGAGACTCCTGCTGCCCGGACATCCTGTTGGGCTTGGTCCATGTCAAAGTTTATACAGTTTTCCGCCTGGGCTAACAAGGTATCCGTGACCTGTTGGATGCACCTGTGGGCTGTGGCCTGAGAGATGCCACACGGGTTCCAGCTCGAGCCCTGGAAGGATCCCTAGCTGTAAAGGTTCAGGGCTGCAGTGACCTTGACAGCCACAGGGAGTGGGTGTCCTTCTCCACTATATAGTGCCAAGTCTGCGAAGAACATTGCTCAGGTGTTGCACCATCTCCTTGTTGAGGTGGAGCCTCGTGAGGCACACGCTGTCCCTCATCTGCTCAAAGGAGCAGCGATGCCCGTACACCCTGGGCCGTCACGGGTCTCCCCCTCTAGGTCCCCCCCTGGCCTGGCAGACAGCCGGGTCCTCAGGGTGTGGTGCGGGGTCCGGTACATGGGTCAGCACCTCGAGCGTCTGTTTACGCTGCTACAGCTATCGTCTCCAGCACCTGGCCACTCGGCCTACCAGCAGCGCCAGTAGGGAAAATTCAGCGGGGTCCAAAATACCACATATAGCGTTCAATATTTGTAAGGCATTAGGAGAGGGTGTCAGACTGGCAAACAGCAGTGGTTCCTACCCAGAATCATTCATTCCCCCATTGATCCCTCCTCCCTACCACTCCCCCACACCCGGAACACCATTCCCACGCACTCCCGGCCGCAGCGGGCCCCCTCACCAGACCCCAGCCCTGTACCCCGGACACCCGCTCATAACGCCACTTGGACTGGCTGCTGGTCCTGTCTCCGTTGCACTCAAACACCCTCCAGTCATGGACATGCAGCCAGAATTGTGTCCTATCCTCTGGGTGTTCGGATGTTGGCTGCTGCGTGTGTGGTGTTGCTTCCTGCAGTGTTCAGGCACAGTGTCCAGGCATCGCAGTCTGTTTGGGATGTTACGCAATGATTCCCACATTCTACATGGCTCACCTACTCATAGAAGTCTATTTGTGTGAAGTGCTCACTTAACCGTGCTTGGCAACTCCCATAAGCAATAGCATACGGCCGCATGGCCAGTGGACTCGGCAATCGGCGGGGGTTATGGGTGGTCGGTGGGGTGGCGGGCAGGTGCAAAGGTTGCCCCCGGATCAGGTATACACGATCCAGGGGTTGACATGGTGGTGCCTCCAGTGGTTGCCCCCCCCCCCCCCCCCCCCCCCAGTGTCTCTCCCCCACCCTCCCATGGCAGACCACTCCTGCAGAGGGTCACACCCCTACCAGCTGGGGTTCCCACCCCAAGGCGAGGGGCCCCTCCCCCCACCAAGCACTGGGTCAGCATGCCAAGCATCCCCGGGCTCTTTGCCTGTGAGCAAAGATGGATACTCATCTCCTCAACTCCCCACAGAAGTGTTTTCTCTCAGGGTAAATATCAGGAAGTTATTTGCACCCCACCCATTCCACATCCCCTCTTAGGTTTATGCACCAGTGATTTTCCATCAATTTTAATGAATAGAAAAAAAACACAATCCAATGTCTGAATATCTGATATGCCCTCCTGCTGTGTCAAGTTCTCACCTGCAAGTACTAAACAGAATCTTTTATTCCCGGTAATTTTTACCAATTCCTCACTTGCAAATGGGGCAGTACTTCCTTTCCCCGAAGGGTAGCACATCATTACAACCTTAGAGCGCACATTTTTCAAAATCTTTAACTTGAAGTTTTTCGAATTGACTATCATAACCCACACAAGAAAACAAAGTATGAGTTGTAACAAAGTGTGAGTCATCACTTTTATCGATGCGACCTGGCCAATAGGGTGCATTTTAAATAGTTGATCATCGTTTCTTTACACAGTTAGTCATCCTCATGTTAAAATGTGAAAATTTGCACACAATAAATACCACAATGTGGCAGCCTAACCATTTTTGGTACTGTGGGCAGGTTTCAAAGCTCAAATTAAGTTAAAGATCTACTTTTTTATGTGGAGATGTTTCGACATGTGATATATATTCTAATGTTCAATTAGCTAAAGTAAATTATACTGAGGGCAGCATGGTGGTGCGGTGGTTAGCATTGCTGCCTCACGGCGCCGAGGTTCCAGGTTTGATCCTGGCTCTGAGTCACTGTCCATGTGGAGTTTGCACATTCTCCCCGTGTTTGTGTGGGTTTCGCCCCCACAACCCAAAGATGTGTAGCGTAGGTGGATTGGCTAGGTTAAATTGCCCCTCAATTGGAAAAAATGTATTGGGCACTCTAAATTTATAAACAAAAAAGTAAATTATACTAAATCCAGATGGAAATGGACCTTTCTCGAAGGTAAATAGCATTAATAAGGTTAATGTTATTTTCACCCTTGTTTTGGAGCAACATTAAGAGTGATTTGAATTCAGAACTAGGCACTGCTCCGCGTACATTGTTTCTTATAACTCCACCTCTCCCTCACGTGACTGGTTGTTGTGCTCATTGGGCCAGATACTAATAAAATGCTTTCTCTGACATCTTATATTTTAAAAAATCTACCTGAGCTAGCAATACCATCATAGTCATGGTTTTCAGGTGCCACTAGCAAGTGATGCTAGAAATTTGACTGGAAGGAACCTGAGATGCTGTTGATTTAGCTCAGTTGGCTGGATGGCTGGTTTGTAATGTAGAGTGAAGCCAATAGCGTGGACTCAATTCCCATACTAGCTGATGTTATGCATGAAGCCACCGCCTTCTCAACCTTGCTCCTTCTCTGAGGTGCGATGATCCTCAAGTTAAATCCCACATTCAGCTCTCCCCCTCAAAGGGGAAAGCAGCCTATGGTTTTCTGGAACTATGGTGACTTTACTTATTAGTTTCCTTGAAAGCATTACGAGCACAAAATAACACATATAAAATAAATAAACAAGACTAAAGTTTGCACTAAGAACATTGACGTCAAGTTAATCCTTTATTTTATTGAATAGTAACAACATCTCCTTGTGTCTCTCATAAGTAGGTTTAATAGAGTTTCCATTACCCAAATAATAGGAAGTGCCTCTTTCTATGAACATGCATTAATGTAGATCGCAGCAGAGATCTTGCTACTGTGCCTTTGTGGTTCTTGCAATAGGTCCCTGCTTCATAACATTTCCATAGCAAATTACTTTACATTCATCACTGGTACATTTAGAGTCACTTAGCATTCAAATGTTTTTAACAGTACTATTTAAATATATTTGAAATATGACCACGTAATGCGAAACACATCGCTAGCAGGGCGACTCCCTCACTCTTCACTCCAACCTTCTGTTTGAAACCAAAGTAGCGACCTGAAGGAAGAGAAGACAACACATTCAGGAAAGAAAATGTGAAGGAAGATAAACCTGAGATGAGTTTGAATCAAATCTTGTGCAAAAACCAAGAGCAAAGTGAACAATAGCACAAATTACCCACAAAGTTAAAGGTTGCAACCTCAGAGGAACCATAAGGACAAGAGGATGTGGGGGAATTTGGAAGTTACAATGCTGGAGTGAACCGTGGTCTTCTGAGGTTGAGGGTTAGGCACCTCGCCAGGATAATTCAAGGAAAGGTCAAATTCGATCTTACTATGTTGTGTATACAACATATGAATTAGGAGCAAGATTAGGCCACTCAGCCTGTCAAGCCTGCTCCGCCATTCAGTAAGATCATGGCTGACCTCATTTTAATCCAACTTCACATTCCTGACTACCCCCTGACAAATCTCTGCTCATCAGGAATCTATCTACTTATGCCTCAAAGATAGTCAAAAAAACCCTGCCTCAACTTTGAGGAAAAGAATTCCAAAGTCTCACAAACCTCTGAGAGAAAATCTTTTACCTTGTCTCTGTCTTAAATGAATGGCCCTTTATTTTTAAACAGTATGGGTGGGATTTTTTTGGTCGCACACATCCCAAGACCGGAAATTCCTTTCCGAGGTCAATGGACCTTTCCGATGGTCCGTCAAATTTTCCATCCCGCCCATGACGATTCCTGTGGCGGTGGGACCCGAAGATTTACCTTTATGCCTGACGTTGAGATAATTGATTAATAAAGGGATCAGGGGTTATGGAGAGAAGGCAGGAGAATGGAGATGAGAAAATATCAGCCATGATTGAATGGCGGAGCAGACTCGATGAGCCGAGTGGCCTAATTCTGCTCCTATGTCTTATGGTCTTATATAATTGATGCATGATTTTAAAAATCATTCCCCTCTGTAGTAATTTATTTCTTTTACGATTACAAGCACATGCCTTTTAACAGAAATCAAACCTGTTTTGCCGCCAATGCTAGGAGCTATATGAATATTGGCCTTGCTCTGTTTTTCCTTAAGTCTTGGAGCTTTAAATATACGAGTTTAGCATTAGTTAATCACTATTTTCTGATTGACCTTGTCTTCTCTTTTACTCTTTTCAATCTTAATGGTGTCTTGAACTATGGGCCTTGGCCCTTCACTTTGGTTTTATAATTTTAAAAAAAGCCATTAACCTTTGTGTTATATCCTATCCATGCAGACTGCCTAATCCAAGCTTTTAACCAGCTCTTGTCACTGGGGATACATGGAATAGGGCTTAAACACAAGCTCTTACAGTAAAACCTAATGTACACAGAGTATGGGCATAGAGATAACCTCAAGCCTCAGAGTCCCAGTGAGCAGAAATGTGGCCACAGCTGTTAAAAGGAGTATCTTACAATCAGCCTGTTAAAAGGATCAGTGGCATGAAGCCACCAACCAGTCTAACCTCTCTCCTCAAAGGAACACACAAAACAGCAAGACAAAATTGAAACCATTGCTTAAATCTTTCCACAATGATCTCTGTAATGTATCAGTAAACCCAACCATGAGATTTAAAGTGATAACCAATTAAAGAAACAGTCTCCATAACTGAGGAGGAAGAATGGTTGAATGGGCCCACATGCTAGTTGCTTTTGACTTTTGGGCAGTCGACTGGTGGGGTGTGTTGGCAGTCAACACATTTTAGCGATGAAGCGGTTTTAGATACTGGAAGGCTTCATTTAAGCGGAACCAGGGTATTTTGAGCATCAAATCAACATCCTGTTGCAGCTTCTTGGATTGAAGACAATCCAATACAGTATCGCCCAGGCAGTCGGAGGCAGTGCTATTGTCACTGGACTGGTGGCACAGAGTTTAAATCCTACCATGCCAGGTGGTGACATTTGGATTCAATGAAAATTTGCAATTGAAAGTCTAATGATGACCACGGAAACATTGTCAATTCACATAAAAATCCATATGGTTCACCAATGTCCTTTAGGGAAAGAAACCTTGGTCATTACCTGGTCTGGCCTACATGTGACTCCAGACCCACAGCAATGTTTAGCTCACAGGGCTAAATCGGCTGGTTTTTGAAGCAGACCAAACAGGGCAGCAGCACGGTTCGATTCCCGTACCAGCCTCCCCCGGACAGGCGCCGGAATGTGGCGACTAGGGGCTTTTCACAGTAACTTCATTGAAGCCTACTCGTGACAATAAGCAATTTTCATTTTCATTTCATTTCATGTGGTTGACTCTCAAATGCCCTCTGAAATGGAGCAAGGTAAGTCTTGAGGTTTTGGGGTAGGCTGTGGGGGAAGGAGAGAGCTGATGGGCTGTACTCCTGCCTCTCATCACCCCACAAACACAATTGAAAGTTACTTTTCAAGACCTCTTCAGCTCTTTCTCCATTATTAACAACAGTAACATTCCTGTAGAATATTTCTGAACCCGTTCTGGCGACATTCCTGTCGAATATTTCTGAACCCCTTCTGGTGGCAATAAATAGAAGATATTGGAAATTTGTTTGAAGTGTATTGTGAGATGTGTAAATTTGGTAGCTTTAGGTGTATGTCAGAAGCAATAAAGATATGAGATGCCAAATAGTTGATCATTGGAATTTGGTTGATCTATTCATAATTTCTTTCTAGAAAAATTAATTTTAAACGTTTCAATCAGACTTGTTTAAAACTCCAGAGCATTAAGGGAATAGTCTTCCTGTTTCCCTAAAAATAACAAACCTCAAGTATGCAATGATAATGTTCCCACAAACATTAAATGAATGGTGGTCTGCAATTGCTAAACACAAACACACTTCTAATATTTATATGATCACATTGAGGATACCTTCCATCATGTTGTGTGGCACTAACACCGTGCTAATGGGATAGACTTCAAACAGATCCAGCAACTCAAGACTGGGCATCCATGAGGTGCTGTGGGCCATCAGCAGCAGCAGAATTTTACTCAACCACAATCTGCAACCTCATGGCCCAACATATACCCCACACGACCATTACCGTTAAGCCAGGGGATCAACTCTGGGTTAATAAGGAGTGCAGGAAAGCATGCCTGGAGCAACACCAGGCATACCAAAAATGGGAATATACTCAGAAAGGTAGATAAAGTGAGAGATCTTGGCGTACATGTACACAGGTCCCTAAAGGGGACAATTAAACAAGGTTGCATAGAAAGCATATTCAATTTTCTCCTTCATTGGCAGAGGTATTGGATATAAAAGTAAGGATATAATTTTAGAATTGTATAAAACAGTGGTGAGGCCACAACTGGAATATTGTGTGTAATTCTGGTCAGTACATTATAGAAAGGACATAATTACTCTGGAGAGAGTGCAGAAGAGGTTTACAAGAATGTTGCCAGGGCTAGAAAAATGTAACTACGAGGAGAAATTGCATAAGGACAAGAACAAAGAACAAAGAAAATTACAGCACAGGAACAGGCCCTTCGGCCCTCCCAGCCTGCGTCGATCCAGATCCTTTATCTAAACCTGTCTCCTATTTTCCAAGTCTACTTCCCTTTGCTCCCTGCCCATTCATATATCTGTCTAGATGCATCTTAAATGATGCTATCGTGCCCGCCTCTACCATCTCCGCTGGCAAAGCGTTCCAGGCACCCACCACCCTCTGCGTAAAAAGCTTCCCACGCACATGTCCCTTAAACTTTCCCCCTATCACCTTGAAATCGTGAGCACCTTGTAATTGACACCCCCACTCTTGGAAAAAGCTTGTTGCTATCACCCTGTCTATACCTCTCATAATTTGTAGACCTAAATCAGGTCCCCCCTCAACCTCCGTCTTTCCAACAAAAACAATCCTAAAATCAACCTTTCTTCATAGGTTGGAGTTATTTTCTTTGGAACAAAGAAGGCTGAGGGGTGACTTAATTGATGTGTACAACATTATGAGGGGAAGAGATAGAGTGGACAGAATAAAATTGCCTCCTTTGGTTGAGAATTCCAGAACCAGTGAACATAGATTCAAGATAAGTGGCGGAAGGTGTAGACGAAACATGAGGAAGAACTTTTTTATGCAGAGAGTAGTGGGAGTCTGGAATTCGCTACCCAATTTGATGGTGAGGCAGAGACCCTAAACTCTTTTCGAAAGTACCTGGATCTGCATCTTAGACTATAAGACCATAAGACATAGGAGCAAAATTAGGCCACTCAGCCCATCAAATTTGCTCCGCCATTCAATCATGGCTGATATTTTTCTCATCCCCATTCTCCTGCCTTCTCCCCATAACCACTAATCCCCTTTTTAATCAAGAACCTATCTCTGTCTTAAAGACACTCAATGATTTAGCCTATACAGCCTTCTGCGGCATCTTAAGTGCTGTAAGCATAGGGCTATGGACTGGGTGTAGGAAGGTGGGATTAGAAAGGTCACCTATGGGCAGCAC
The DNA here is from genome assembly GCF_902713615.1 of Scyliorhinus canicula. Classification (NCBI taxonomy): domain Eukaryota; kingdom Metazoa; phylum Chordata; class Chondrichthyes; order Carcharhiniformes; family Scyliorhinidae; genus Scyliorhinus; species Scyliorhinus canicula. The sequence goes on along the minus strand of NC_052146.1, from coordinate 126,667,947 downwards.
GGTGACGTAGTGGGTTATCCCTGCTGCCACACGGCGCCGAGGTCCTGGGTTCGATCCCGGCTCTGGGTCACTGTCCGTGTGGAGTTTGCACATTCTCCCGTGTTTGCGTGGATTTCGCTCCCACGGCCCAAAGATGTGCAGGCTAGGTGGATTGACCACGCTAAATTGCTCCTTAATTGGAAAAAAATGAATTGGGTACTCTAAAATATATAAAAACAGAAAGGTCACCTGGGATTCCCCCGACAGGCATGGTCAAGATAGGCCAAATGGCCTTCTTCTGTGCTGTAACTTTTCTATGGTTCTTTGGTACTTGTGCGCCAAACAGCATAAGCATAAAGTAATAGACAGAACTAAGTGATTCCACAATCAACACATCAGATCTAAGCCCTGCAGTCTTGCCACATCCAGTCGTAAATGGTGGTGGACAATTAAACAACTCACTGAAGGAGGAGGCTCCACAAGTATCCCCATCCTAAATGATGGAGGAGCCCAGCACATTCGCAACAAACTTCAGCCAAAAGTGACAATGATCCATCTCGGTCTCCTCCGGAGGTCGGCAGCATCACAGATGTCAGGTTTCAGCCAATACGATTCACTCCACGTGATATCAAGAAATGGCTGAAGACACTGGATATTGCAAAGGCTATGGGCCCTGATAATACTTCAGCAATAGAACATAGAACATAGAACAGTACAGCACAGAACAGGCCCTTCGGCCCTCAATGTTGTGCCGAGCCATGATCACCCTACTCAAACCCACATATCCACCCTATACCGTAACCCAACAACCCCCCCCCCCTTAACCTTACTTTTATTAGGACACTACGGGCAATTTAGCATGGCCAATCCACCTAACCCGCATATCTTTGGACCTGTGGGAGGAAACCGGAGCACCCGGAGGAAACCCACGCACACAGGGGGGAGGACGTGCAGACTCCACACAGAACAGTGACCCAGCCGGGAATCGAACCTGGGACCCTGGAGCTGTGAAGCATTTATGCTAACCACCATGCTACCCTGAAAACCGTACTAAAAACCGGTGCTCTAGAATTTTTCAAACCCCTAGCCAAGCTGTTCCAGTACAGCTACAACACTGGCATCTACCCAGCAATGTGAAAGATTGCCCAGGTGTGTCCTGTACACAAGAAACAGGACAAAGCCAACCCAGCCAATTACCGCCCTCTCAGTCTGCTCTCCATCATCAGCAAAGTGATGGAAGGAGTCATCAACAGTGCTATCAAGCGGCATTTACTCAGCAATAACCTGCTCATGGACGCTCAGTTTGGGTCACTCATCTCCTGACCCAATTATAATCCTGAGTCAAACTTGAACAAAAGAGCTCAACACCAGAAGCGAGGTGAGAGTGACTGCTCTTGACAATAAGGCAGTATTTGACCAAGTATGGATTCAAGGAGCCATAGAAAAACTGGAGTCAACAGGAATCAGGATGAAATCTCTCCACTGGTTGGAGTCCTGGTCACTTGAGTGTCTTTGAGAGATAAAGATAGGTTCTTGATTAATAAGCAGATTAAGGGTTAGAGAACATAGAAAATACAGTGCAGATGGAGGCCATTTGGCCCATCGTGTCTGCACCGACCCACTTGAGCCCTCACATCCACTCTATCCCCGTAACCCAATAACCCCTCCTAACCCTTTTGGTCACTAAGGGCAATTTATCATGGCCAATCCACCTAACCTGCACGTCTTTGGACTGTGGGAGGAAACTCACGCAGACATGGGGAGAATGTGCAGACTCCGCACAGACAGTGACCCAGCAGGGAATCGGACCTGGGACCCTGGCACTGTGAAGCCACAGTGCTATCCACTTGTGCTACCACTTATAGGGAGAAGGCAGGAGAATGGGGTTGAGAAATATATCAGCCATGATTGAATGGCGGAGCAGACTCATTGGGCTGAATGCTCCTATGCCTTATGGTCTTATGATCTTATAGCCACAAGACCTGGATAATATCTAGGCTTGGGCTGACAAGTGGCAAGTTGCATTCATGCCACGCAAGCATCAGGAAATGGCGATTTCCTTCAAGAGAGGATCTAACCATCACCCCTTGACATTCAGTGGCATTACCATCACTGAAACCCCCACAATCAACATCCTGGGGGTTACTATTGATCAGAAACTGAACATGACTAGCCATATTAATACTGTGGTTGCCAGAGCAGGCCAAAGGCTAGGAATCCTATGGCGAGTAACTCACTTCCTGACCCCCAAAACATGTCCACCATCTACAAGTCAGGAGTGTAATGGAATATTCTCCGCTTGTCAGGATGAGCGCAGTTCCAACATTCAAGAAGCTCAGCACCATCCAGGACCAAGCAGCCCAATTGACTGTTACTCTTTCCACAAACATACAATCTCTCTTCCAGCAATGAATAGTGGCAGCCGTGTGTACCATCTACAACGTGCACTGCAGGAATTTGCCAAGTTTTCTTAGACAGTACCTAGTGACAGTGAAAGAGCGCGAGGAGAGCGGCGGAGACACAGTGAAAGAGCGCGAGGAGAGCGGCGGGGACACAGTGAGAGCGAGGAGAGCGGCGGAGACACAGTGAAAGCGAGGAGAGCGGCGGGGACACAGTGAAAGAGCGCGAGGAAGCAGCGCGGGACACAGTGAGAGCGAGGAGAGCGGCGGAGACACAGTGAAGAGCGCGGGAGAGCGGCGGACCGGTGAAGAGCGCGAGGAGAGCGGAGACACCGTGAGAGCGAAGAGCGCGGAGACACAGTGAAAGAGCGCGAGGAGCGCGGAGACACAGTGAAAGAGCTCGAGGAGAGCGGCGGAGACACAGTGAAGAGCGCGAGGAGAGCAGCAGGGACACAGTGAAAGAGCACGAGGAGAGCGGCGGAGACATAGTGAGAGCGAGGAGAGCGGCGGAGACACAGTGAAAGATCACGAGGAGAGCAGCGGAGACATAGCGAGAGCGAGGAGAGCGGCGGAGCCACAGTGAAAGAGTGCGAGGAGAGCAGCGGGGACACAGTGAAAGAGCGCGAGGAGAGCGGCGGAGACATAGTGAGAGCGAGGAGAGCGGCGGGGACACAGTGAAAGAGCGCGAGGAGCGTGGCGGGGACACAATGAGAGCGAGAGAGCGGCGGGGACACAGTGAAAGAGCGCGAGGAGAGCGGCGGGGACACAGTGAGAGCGAGGAGAGCGGCGGAGACACAGTGAGAGCGAGGAGAGCGGCGGAGACACAGTGAAAGAGCACGAGGAGAGCGGCAGAGACACAGTGAAAGAGCGCGAGGAGAGCGGCAGAGACACAGTGAGAGCGAGGAGAGCGGCGGAGACACAGTGAAAGAGAGCGAGGAGAGCGGCGGGGACACAGTGAAAGAGAGCGAGGAGAGTGACGGAGACATAGTGAGAGCGAGGAGAGCGGCGGGGACACAGTGAAAGAGCGCGAGGAGAGCGGCGGGGACACAGTGAGAGCGAGGAGAGCGGCGGGGACACAGTGAGAGCGAGGAGAGCGGCGGAGACACAGTGAAAGAGCGCGAGGAGAGCGATGGAGACACAGTGAAAGAGCGCGAGGAGAGTGGCGGGGACACAGTGAAAGAGAGCGAGGAGAGCGGCGGGGACACAGTGAAAGAGCGCGAGGAGAGCGGCGGAGACACAGTGAAAGAGCACGAGTTGAGCGGCCGAGACACAGTGAAAGAGCGCGAGGAGAGCGGCGGAGACACAGTGAAAGAGCGCGAGGAGAGCGGCGGAGACATAGTGAAAGAGCACGAGGAGAGCGGCGGAGACACAGTGAAAGAGCGCGGGGAGAGCGGCGGGGACACGGTGAAAGAGCGCGAGGAGAGCGGCGGAGACACAGTGAGAGCGAAGAGAGCGGCGGAGACACAGTGAAAGAGCGCGAGGAGAGCGGCGGAGACACAGTGAAAGAGCTCGAGGAGAGCGGCGGAGACACAGTGAAAGAGCGCGAGGAGAGCGGCGGAGACACAGTGAAAGAGCACGAGGAGAGCAGCGGGGACACAGTGAAAGAGCACGAGGAGAGCGGCGGAGACATAGCGAGAGCGAGGAGAGCGGCGGAGAGACAGTGAAAGAGTGTGAGGAGAGCAGCGGGGACACAGTGAAAGAGCGCGAGGAGAGCGGCGGACACATAGTGAGAGCGAGGAGAGCGGCGGGGACACAGTGAAAGAGCGCGAGGAGCGTGGCGGGGACACAATGAGAGCGAGGAGAGCGGCGGGGACACAGTGAAAGAGCGTGAGGAGAGCGGCGGGGACACAGTGAGAGCGAGGAGAGCGGCGGAGACACAGTGAGAGCGAGGAGAGCGGCGGAGACACAGTGAAAGAGCGCGAGGAGAGCGGCAGAGACACAGTGAAAGAGCGCGAGGAGAGCGGCGGACACAGTGAAAGAGCGCGAGGAGAGCGGCAGAGACACAGTGAGAGCGAGGAGAGCGGCGGCGACACAGTGAAAGAGCACGAGTTGAGCGGCGGAGACACAGTGAATGAGCGCGAGGAGAGCGGCGGAGACACAGTGAGAGCGAGGATAGCGGCGGGGACACAGGGAAAGAGCGCGAGGAGAGCGGCGGAGACACAGTGAAAGAGCGCGAGGAGAGTGGCGGAGACACAGTGAAAGAGTGCGAGGAGAGCGGCGGGGACACAGTGAAAGAGCGCGAGGAGAGCGGCGGGGACACAGGGAAAGAGAGCGAGGAGAGCGGCGGAGACACAGTGAAAGAGCGTGAGGAGGGCGGCGGGGGCACAGTGAAAGAGCGCGAGGAGAGCGGCGGGGACACAGTGAGAGCGAGGAGAGCGGCGGGGACACAGTGAGAGCGAGGAGAGCGGCGGGGACACAGTGAAAGAGCACGAGGAGAGCGGCGGGGACACAGTGAGAGCGAGGAGAGCGGCGGGGACACAGTGAGCGCGAGGAGAGCGGCGGAGACACAGTGAGAGCGAGGAGAGCGGCGGGGACACAGGGAAAGAGCGCGAGGAGAGCGGCGGAGACACAGTGAAAGAGCGCGAGGAGAGCGGCGGGGACACAGGGAAAGAGCGCGAGGAGAGCGGCGGAGACAGAGTGAGAGCGAGGAGAGCGGCGGAGACACAGTGAAAGAGCGCGAGGAGAGCGGCGGGGACACAGTGAGAGCATGGAGAGCGGCGGAGACACAGTGAGAGCGAGGAGAGCGGCGGAGACACAGGGAAAGAGCGCGAGGAGAGCGGCGGAGACATAGTGAAAGAGCGCGAGGAGAGCGGCGGAGACACAGTGAAAGAGCGCGAGGAGAGCGGCGGAGACACAGTGAAAGAGCGCGAGGAGAGCGGCGGGGACACAGTGAGAGCGAGGAGAGCGGCGGGGACACAGTGAGAGCGAGGAGAGCGGCGGGGACACAGTGAGAGCGAGGAGAGCGGCGGGGACACGGTGAAAGAGCGCGAGGAGAGCGGCGGACACAGTGAGAGCGAGGAGAGCGGCGGAGACACAGTGAAAGAGCGCGAGTTTAGCGGCGGAGACACAGTGAAAGAGCGCGAGTTTAGCGGCGGAGACACAGTGAGCGCAAGGAGAGCGGCGGAGACACAGTGAGCGCAAGGAGAGCGGCGGAGACACAGTGAAAGAGCGAGGAGAGCGGCGGAGACACAGTGAGAGCGAGGAGAGCGGCGGAGACACAGTGAGAGCGAGGAGAGCGGCGGAGACGCAGTGAGAGCGAGGAGAGCGGCGGAGATACAGTGAGAGCGAGGAGAGCGGCGGAGACACAGTGAAAGAGCGCGAGGAGAGCGGCAGAGACACAGTGAGAGCGAGGAGAGCGGCGGAGACACAATGAAAGAGCACGAGTTGAGCGGCGGAGACACAGTGAATGAGCGCGAGGAGAGCGGCGGAGACACATTGAAAGAGCGCGAGGAGAGCGGCGGAGACACAGTGAAAGAGCGCGAGGAGAGCGGCGGGGACACAGTGAGAGCGAGGAGAGCGGCGGGGACACAGTGCGAGCGAGGAGAGCGGCGGGGACACAGGGAAAGAGCGCGAGGAGAGCGGCGGAGACACAGTGAAAGAGAGCGAGGAGGGCGGCGGGGGCACAGTGAAAGAGCGCGAGGAGAGCGGCGGGGACACAGTGAGAGCGAGGAGAGCGGCGGAGACACAGTGATAGCGAGGAGAGCGGCGGAGACACAGTGAGCGCGAGGAGAGCGGCGGAGACACAGTGAGAGCGAGGAGAGCGGCGGGGACACAGGGAAAGAGCGCGAGGAGAGCGGCGGAGACACAGTGAAAGAGCGCGAGGAGAGCGGCGGAGACACAGTGAAAGAGCGCGAGGAGAGCGGCGGGGACACAGTGAAAGAGCGCGAGGAGAGCGGCGGAGACACAGTGAGAGTGAGGAGAGCGGCGGAGACACAGTGAAAGAGCACGAGGAGAGCGGCGGAGACACAGTAAGAGCGAGGAGAGCGGCGGGGACACAGTGAGAGCGAGGAGAGCGGCGGAGACACAGTGAAAGAGCGCGATGAGAGCAGCGGGGACACAGTGAGAGCGAGGAGAGCGGCGGCGACACAGTGAGAGCGAGGAGAGCGGCGGAGACATAGTGAGAGTGAGGAGAGCGGCGGAGACACAGTGAAAGAGCGCGAGGAGAGTGGCGGAGACACAGTGAAAGAGCGTAAGGAGAGCGGCGGGGACACAGTGAGAGCGAGGAGAGCGGCGGAGACACAGTGAAAGAGCGCGAGGAGAGCGGCGGAGACACAGTGAGAGCGAGGAGAGTGGCGGAGACACAGTGAGAGCGAGGAGAGCGGCGGAGACACAGTGAAAGAGCGCGAGTTTAGCGGCGGAGACACAGTGAGCGCAAGGAGAGCGGCGGAGACACAGTGAGAGCGAGGAGAGTGGCGGAGACACAGTGAAAGAGCGCGAGGAGAGCGGCGGAGACACAGCTGCCGGAGAAGCGGTGGGGACACAGTGAAAGAGCGCGAGGAGAGCGGCGGGGACACAGCTGCCCGAGAAGCGGCCTTCAGATTTTCGTCGGAGGCAGTGGCCAGGGGTCTGTCCATAAGAGTGACATCAGAGCAAAGCAGTGACCTGATTGGCTGGTAAGGAAAGTGCTCCAATTAGCAGTACCTGGGAGAAATTTAACCCTTCGTGTATTGGTAAGTATTGTGATTGGTAAGTAAAATCTTTATTCCTTTTTCATTATTTATTATTTGATATTATATTTATGCTCAGTTAAGGTGAAGTGTAAAAATGGCAGGAGATCCCAGACCCATGTTATGCTCCTCGTGCTCAATGTGGGAGTTCAGGGATGGGGCCGATGCCCCTGACTCCTTCATGTGCAGGAAGTGTGTCCAGCTGCAGCTCCTGTTAGACCGCATGACGGCTCTGGAGCTGCGGATGGACTCACTTTGGAGCATCTGCGATGCTGAGGAGGTCGTGGATAGCACGTTCAGTGAGTTGGTCACACCGCAGATTAGGATTGATGAGGGAGACAGGGAATGGGTGGCCAAAAGGCAGAGAAAGAGCAGGAAGACAGTGCAGGTGTCCCCTGCGGTCATCTCCCTCCAAAACAGGTATACCGTTTAGGATACTGTTGGGGGAGATGACTCACCAGGGGAAGGCAGTAGTAGCCGGGCTCATGGCACCGTGGCTGGCTCTGCTGCACAGAAGGGCAGGAAACAGACTGGCAGGTCTATAGTCATAGGGGATTCAATCGTAAGGGGAGCAGACAGGCATTTCTGTGGTCGAAAACGAGACACCCGAATGATATGTTGCCTCCCGGGTGCACGGGTCAGGGATGTCTCAGATTGGCTGCAGGACATACTGAAGTGGGAGGGTGAACAGCCAGTTGTTGTGGTGCATATAGGCACCAACGATATAGGTAAAAAAACAGGATGAGGTCCTACAATCAGAATTTAGGGAGTTAAGAGATATGTTAAAAAGTAGGACCACAAAGGTAGTAATCTCAGGATTGCTACCAGTGCCACGGGACAGTCAGAGTAGAAATTCAAGAATAGTCAGAATGAATACGTGGCTTGAGAGATGGTGAAGGAGGGAGGGGTTCAGATTTTTGGGACATTGGAACCGGTTCTGGGGGCAGTGGGACCATTACAAATCGGATGGTCTACACCTGGGCAGGACTGGAACCAATGTCCTACAGGGTGCTTTTGCTAACACTGTTGGGGAGGTTTTAAACTAATGTGGCAGAGGGATGGGAACCAGATTAGGAAGTTTGAGGTCAGTAAAGAGGCAGCAACTAAAGCCAGTAAGGTACTATAATAAACTCAATGTGACTAAGGGGAAGAGTAGACAGGGAAGAGATGATGAATGCTACTAAATATCCCAGGGTATAGATGCTACAGGAGGGATAGAGAGGGAGGTAAAAGGGGTGGAGGAGTTGCATTACTGGTTAGAGATGATATCACAGCTGTGATTAAGGAGGGCACGATGGAGGATTCGAGCACTGAGGCAATATGGATAGAGCTAAGAAATAGGAAGGGTGCAGTAACATTGTTGGGATTTTAACTACAGGCCTCCCAAAAGCGAGCGTGAAGTAGTGGTACAAATATGTAGACAGATTATAGAAAAATGTAGGAGCAATAGGGTAGTTGTGATGGGAGATTTTAACTTCCCCAACATTGAATGGGACTCTTGTAGTGTTGGAGGCGTAGATGGAGCTGAGTTTGTAAGGAGCATCCAGGAGAGTTTTTTAGAGCAGTATGTAAATAGTCCAACTCGGGAAGGGGCCATACTGGACCTGGTATTGGGGAATGATCCCGGCCAGGTGGTTGAAGTTTCAGTCGGTGATTACTTTGGGAAGAGCGATCACAATTCCGTAAGTTTTAGAATACTCATGGACAAAGACAAGAGTGGTCCTAAAGGAAGAGTGCTGAACTGGGGAAAGGCCAAGTATAACAAAAGTCGGCAGGAGCTAGGGAATGTGGATTGGAAGCAGCTGTTTAAGGGTAAATCCACATTTGAAATGTGGGAGTCTTTTCAGGAAAGGTTGATTAGAGTGCAGGACAGACATGTCCCTGTGAAAATGAGGGATAGAAATGGCAAGATTAGGGAAGTATACATAAGATCTAGGTGACTTAAAACTGATGAAGCTTTGGAGGAATATCGGGAAAGTAGGACAAATCCCAAACGCGCAATAAAGAGGGCTAGAAGGGGTCATGAAATATCTTTGGCTAACAGGGTTAAGGAAAATCCCAAAGCATTTTATTCGTATATAAGGAACAAGATGGTAACTAGAGAAAAGATTGGCCCACTCAAAGACAAAAGAGGGAATTTATGCGTGGAGTCAGAGGAAATGGGTGAGATTCTTAATTAGTACTTTGCATCGGTATTCACCAAGGAGAGGGACATGACGGATGTTGAGGCTGGGGATGGATTTTTAAATACTATAGGTCAAGTTGGCATAAGGAAGGGAGAGGTTTTGGGTATTCTTAAAGTCATTAAGGTGGACAGGTCCGGATGGGATCTCCCAGGTTACTGAGGGAAGCGAGGGACGAAATAGCTGGGGCCTTAACAAATATCTTTGCAGCATCCTTGGGCACGGGTGAGGTCCCGGAGGACTGGAGAATTGCTAATGTTGTCCCTTTGTTTAAGAAGGGTAGCAGGGATAATCCAGGGAATTATAGACCTGTGAGCTTGACGTCAGTGGTAGGCAAACTGTTGGACAAGATACTGAGGGATATAATCTATTCACATTTGGAAGAAAATAGACTTATCAGTGATAGGCAGCATGGTTTTGTGCAGGGAAGGTCATGCCTTACAAACCTAATGGAATTCTTTGAGGAAGTGACAAAGTAAATTGATGAGGGAAGGGCTGTTGATGTCATATACATGGACTTCAGTAAGGCGTTTGATAAAGTTTCCCATGGCAGGTTGATGGAAAAAGTGAAGTTGTATGGGGTTTAGGGTGTACTAGCTAGATGGATAAAGAACTGGCGGGGCAACAGGAGACAGAGTAGTGGTGGAAAGGAGTGTCTCAAAATGAAGAAAGGTGACTAGTGGTGTTCCACAGGGATCCGTGCTCGGACCACTGTTGTTTGTGATATACATAAATGATCTGGAGGAAGGTATAGGTGGTCTGATTAGCAAGTTTGCAGATGATACTAAGATTGGTGGAGTTGCAGATAGCGAGGAGGACTGTCAGAGAATACAGCAAAATATAGATAGATTGAAGAGTTGGGCAGAGAAATGGCAGATGGAGTTCAATCCAGGCAAATGCGCGGTGATGCATTTTGGAAGATCTAATTCAAGAGCGGACTATACGGTCAATGGAAGAGTCCTGGGAAAATTGATGTACAGAGAGATCTGGGAGTTCAGGTCCATTGTACCCTGAAGGTGGCAACGCAGGTCGATAGAGTGGTCAAGAAGGCATACAGCACGTTTGCCTTTATTGACGGGGTATTGAGTACAAGAGTCGGCAGGTCATGTTACAGTTGTATATGACTTTGGTTAGGCCACATTTGGAATACTGCGTTTAGTTCTGGTCACCACATTACCAGAAGGATGTGGATGCTTTAGAGAGGGTGCAGAGGAGGTTCACCAGGATGTTGCCTGGTATGGAAGGTGCTAGCTACGAAGAAAGGTTGAGTAGATTAGGATTGTTTTCATGGGAAAGACGGAGGTTGAGGGGGGACCTGATTGAGGTCTACAAAATTATGAGAGGTATGGACAGGGTGATAGCAACAAGCTTTTTCCAAGAGTGGGGATGTCAATTACAAGGTGGTCATGATTTCAAGGTCAGAGGGGGAAAGTTTAAGGGAGATGTGCGTGGGAAGCTTTTTACGCAGAGGGTGGTGGGTGCCAGGAATGCTTTGCCAGAGGAGGTGGTAGAGGCGGGCACGATAGCATCATTTAAGATGCATCTAGACAGATATATGAACGGGCGGGGAACAGAGGGAAGTAGATCCTTGGAAAATAGGTGACAGGTTTAGATAAAGGATCTGGATCGGTGCTGTAATCGGTCCTGTGCTGTAATTTGTTCTTTGTTCTTAGCACCTTCCGGACTCACAACCACTACCATCCAGAAGGACAAGAGCAGCAAATACCTGGGAATCCCACCACCTGGAGGTTTCCCTCCAAGTCACTCACCATCCTTACTTGGAAATATATCGCTGTTCCTTAACTGTTGCTGGGTCAAAATCCTGAACCCGCTTCCTAACAGCACAGTGGGTATACCTGTACCTCAGGAACTGCAGCAGGTCAAGAGTGTAACTCACCACCACCTACTGAAGGGCAGCTAGGGGTGGGTAATACATGCTGGCATAACCACAGATGCCCACATCCTCTGAATGAATATTTTAAAAAATGAATAAGTTACAAATCTCTGATTTTGTTCATTCTCTTGCCTGTCACTTTTGCTACACAAGGTTCACAAAAAATATCATTGCCCATCTTTGCCCTGCCATAATCCATGTGCTGCTGACACCTTTATCCATTCCTTTGTCATCTTCAATTTCAACTTTTCCAAACCATTGTTGGCTCTTTTCCCATCGTCCAATATGAATTAACTTCAGCTCACCCACTATCCTGCACCCATTACTTGCTGAATACATTGGCCCCAGTTTGGCCAATGCCTTAACTTTGAAATTTTCATCCAATGTTTAAATTGTGTAGACATCTTTCCTCTTTCCTATTTCTGTGATCTCCTCCAGCCCTACATCCAACCCCTCAAATCTCTCTGTTTATTCTACTGCCCTCTTAGGCTTTCACCCCACTGCTCAGAAACTTCCTCCCTAAACTCACTCCTATGACTCTCTACCTTGTTATTCTTCTGCAAGACCCTCATTAAATCTTATTTCTTTGGGCAAGCTTTTCGGAACCTGTTTTAACAGCTATCTTGTTGGCTCAGCTGCTCTTGTCTGAATACTTCTCTATGTATTGGGATATTTTTCTACATTAAAGGTGTCATTAAAAGCAAGTTGCAGTTCTTGAATCATTTACGTGTTCAAACAAGGGTGATCAGAATCCTTTTAATTTTGGAAACGGTTCGTAAAATATTCGTTTTGTTGGCTTGGCATTCATATGAAAACTGTATTCAGAGGATAAGGTTAAAAACGTTGGAACAGAGAAAGGTGCAGAGTAATGTAAAAGCAGTGCAATGGATATGATAGTTAACATTATCCTGCTCTAACTTTAGCCATTAATGAGTTCTCCCTCCTCTATATTTATGCTTCTTTGGATAGCTAAGATGTTAAGTATTTAACAGGCACTGAAGATCTTGGTGACTCTGGGTGGTCTGCGGGATAGTGCAGTGTTGGTCTGGGCGATGACCATAGCGCAGCACGGTGGCACAGTGGCTAGCACTGTTACCTCACAGCGCCAAGGACCTGGGTTCAATTCCAGCCTTGGGTGACTGTGTGGAGTTTGCACTTCCTCCCCGGGTCTGCGTGAGTTTCCTCCAGGTGCGCCGATTTCCTCCCACAGTCCAAAGATGTGCGAATTAGGAGGGGTTACGGGGAAGTGGGCCTCAGTAAGGTGCTTTATTACAGAATTGGCACTGACTTGATGAGCCAAAGGGCCTCCTTCTGTACAATAGGAATTCTATGTCCTTTGGCCTGTGCAGAAATTGATGGTGCCAATAATTGGCTCTATTATCATCAGGATGAAATCCTGGGACTTGTTATACAATGCAACTTCTGTCTATGGATCCCTGCGATTGTTTTATTAAGTGTTGTATGGTATAGTCAGTCTCCTTGGGGGCAAGCTTCAAATCTAGCTTCTTCTTCAAATAAACTAAGCACAAGGGATTTCCCTAAAATAAAAGAAATGTCTGTTCTCTCTGGGAGATGGGTATTTTCATGGGGCGGAATTCTCCATTGGCTGATGACGGAATCGGGAAGCGCGATTGGGCGGGGAATCGGTTATGATGCCGAAATCGTGGCGGACGCCGGTTTCACGACAAATCGCAATTCTCCATCGCCATCGCCTTGACAGTCAATGCATTCCAGAATGCACATACAATAAACGGCATTGGCATATCATTAGTGGGACCGACCCGGTATTCTCCAGGGCGCCTTTGTATGTGCGCCTGCAGCTTGTCAGCCTCCCGAGTGTCAATCATGGACCTGGTGAATCCCACAATGTTTCTCATTGGAATCGATTGTGCTCCAACTGGCGCCGGTGCTAGCCCCTCCAAGGTTGCTGAATCGGTCCAGGTGTGGCGCCAGTTTTGCTGTTGTGCAAATCCGCGAAACCTGCCCTGGCGTCAACACTTAGTCTCAGGAACGGAGAATCCAGCCCATGATCCTTTGCTGCTGGTCATGGACACCCAAGAAATAGAGTGAAAATCTTTCTGAATCAACATCCACCAGTTGGCAGCATTCTTGCCTCGGTGACAGGCAGTGGAGGTTTCAGATCACACTACTTGATCATATATTAATGCTGACACCTCAGTGTAATTCTGGGAGCCTAGCTTTCAAATGATAAATTAAACTGAGACATTTCTGTTTACTTAAGTGGGGTTTTGTATTTGTTGTTGGGATGTGAGCATTTAGCAGCCATCCCTATTTGTCCTTGTGCACCCGGGTCCTCAGCGTCGTGAGACAACCGTTCTAACCATTGCACCACCATGTCACCCATTTATTAAATTAATTTTAAGTGCCACCAGCTACTATGGGTGCTATCAGACCTGCTGAGCATTTCCAGCATTTTCTGTTTTTACTTCAGATATTCAAAATTTTCAGTGTTGCCTTGTTTTACTGAAATGGTAATGATGGAATGGGGTGACAGACTTCAGAGACTAAACAAGCTGGGATTTTTTGCCTCTAGAGCATGAAGATCATGGAAAAAGTTTTGATCTTCTGGAAAACGAATGTGAATGGGCGCTTGTGGTGGCGCTGACAGCCTCTGCCACCTGTGCTCAGGCACGGCGAATGGCAGCGGCTGGCAGCCGCCTTCCTGGGCTTGGGTACAGGGCGGCCTGCCTCTCCTCCACAGCATTCAGGACAATCTCAAGCTCGGTGTTCGTAAATCTTGGGGCCGCTGTCCTTGCTGCCATCTTGTTGGCTGAGATGGTGCAGACGGGGAGTGAAGTGTGTACATGCGGCTGCAACTTGCCAGCCTCTTGAGAGGCAATCACGAATCCGGCGAATTCTACACCGTTCCTCATTGGGATCAATTCTGTTCCACGTGGCGCTAATGCTAGCCCCTTGACCATCACTGAATCGATCCAGGTGCAGCGCCAGTTTTGCTGTCATGGAAGTCCATGAATCCTGCCCTAGCATCAACACTTTGTCTCAGAAATGGAGATTCCCGCCCATGATCGTTAAGCTGAAGTATATTCCTCTTTGCACTTTTTATGGCCACTAACCTCACCAACAATCTTCTGATTTGGACAGTTCACTGTTGTGTTCATTTTTAATATTCATATCTTGTGAGTTCCCTTCATCACAAACATGAATCAGTCTCCCAAAACACAATCGGTCTTCCTTAGAACTTCTCTGAGGTTGGGCGGCATGGTGGCGCAGTGGTTAGCACTGCTGCCTCACAGCGACAAGGATCCGGATTTGATCCCGGTCCTGGGTCACTGTCTGTGTGGAGTTTGTACACTCTCCCCATGTTTGCGTGCGTGCTCACCCCCATAACCCAAAGATGATCAGGGTAGGTGGATTGGCCATGTTAAATGCCCCTTAATTGGGAAGAAATAATTGGATAAAAAATAATTGGGTACTCTAAACTTATTTTAAAAAAAAAGAAATTCTCTGAAGTCCAGCAGTGCTATTCACTCACATAAAGTTAGAAACATAGAAATTGAAGCAGGAAGAGGCCTTTTGGCCCTTCAAGCCCACTTTGCCATTCATTATTATCATGGATGATCATCACGTTCTACCCTGATCCCACCTTCCTCCATATCCCTTAATCCCACTGGTCCAAGAGCTATATCTAATTCCTTCTTGAAACGGTAGCACAGCGCATTGTTGCTTCACAGCAGCAGGGTCCCAGGTTCGATTCCCGGCTTGGGCCACTGTCTGTGCGGAGTCTGCATGTTCTCCCCATGTCTGCGTGGGTTTCCTCCGGGTGCTCCGGTTTCCTTCCACTGGTTCCGAAAAACGTGCTGTTAGGTAATTTGGACATTTTGAATTCTCCCTCTGTGTACCCGAACAGGCACCGGATGTTGGGTGTGGGCTGGGTTCAGAGACCACAGTTCAGCCAGTGCTCACTGCTCCGGTGTCCCATTCCCTATCTACCTCGTCCACCGTCCCACCATCCCCACCTCCACCATCCCAGCGATTTGATCAGACCATGTGATGGAATGACAACCTCGCATGCAGGGATCACCTGGGTGGGCAGTGGGAAGTGCTACCATGGGCAGGAGTCATACAGTGTCAAACGATGCGGAGCACGAGCTCTCATC
Source organism: Scyliorhinus canicula (assembly GCF_902713615.1). Taxonomy (NCBI): domain Eukaryota; kingdom Metazoa; phylum Chordata; class Chondrichthyes; order Carcharhiniformes; family Scyliorhinidae; genus Scyliorhinus; species Scyliorhinus canicula. Next base: position 126,652,686 of record NC_052146.1, on the reverse strand, counting down.
GCAGAGTGGATTGACATCACCCTCCATCCCATGGACCAAACCCGCTTTATTTGCCAACCCAGGGCATGCATCCCATAGTGAGGCAAGTATGTATCACAGAGGGGTTGCAGGCGGGAGGTAGCAGGGGGGCAATGGATGGGTGAGGGGGTGGAATGCAGTGTCCATTTCCCTGGCGCGCCCCCCACCACAGTTGGTGAATCTGGAGGCGATCAGACCATCCCGTGCACGTTGGCCCTGGGGCACACGTTGTGCGGCCTCCATGTCCTGCTCATCCTTGCCCTCCCTGTATCCTCCTCATTGGATGAGGACTGACCTTCATTCTCCTCTACCATGTTGCCCCTCTGCTGAGTGATGTTGTGGAGGACATAGAGGCTGCATTGATTCGGGCAATCCTCCCAGCGCCATAGTGGAGGGCTCCTCCAGGGCAGTCCTAGCACCTGGACTGCACCTTCAGGATGCTGAAGCACTGTTCGATTATGCTCCTGGTTGCTGCCTGGGCGTCGTTGTAGTGGGTCTCCGCATCGCTCTTTGGTCTCCGGATAGGTGTCATCATCTACGACTGCAGCGAATAACCCCTGTCGCCTAGGAGCCAACCATCCAGCCAGCGATGCACCTTGAAGAGGGCAGGAGCCGTCGAGTGTGTCAAGATGAAGGCCTCGTGCGCCAAGATGAAGGCCTCGTGCGCGCTGCCCGGGTATCGGGTGCAGATGTGCACCTGATGGTCACATATCAGCTGCACATTCATCGAGTGGAACCCCTTTTGGTTTGTGTAGAGCGTCCTTTCATCTGCAGCTGTTCGTAGGGCGACATGCATCCCGTCGATCACCCACTGGGCCTGGGCATCTCGTCGATGGCAGCGAGCCCTGCTGCTCAGGCATCGTGGTGGGCTCGGTCCAGATTGAAATAGATGTACTGATCCGCCTCGGCATATAGGGCCTCCGTGACAGCATGGACTGTGAGATCCCGGACAGGTCCCTACTTGGCCCCCCCTCCCCACCCCCACCTACTCAGCAGGCTGGTACATGTGAGGCCTCCTGCAATTCCTCCTTTGCAATTCCTCCTCCTCTTCCTCCCCCTGAGCCGGCTCTCCACCCTAAACGGCTGCCTCCTGTTCCGCTACTGCATATTCTACTGCTGCATGCTCTGCTGCTGCAACTTCTCTTCCTCGAGCAGCTCCAGCTCATACAACCGCAGGGCATCCCCCAGGGCTGCAACAACTAGGAAGAAGGCCACCATTGCTGGTTGAATTCCAATATCCATTGTCAGCAGAGGGTGAAAGGCCGACATGCTCGCATGGTGCGTATCTCCTTGCCCAACCTGGTCCACCAGGCTACATGTTGGCCCTGGTTTGTATGGAGGGCTTTGCTCCGCTTGTCACCCCCCACCTCCTCTCCGCAGCCCTGGCCCCCTCGGTGGTTGGAACTGCGGGCAGTTCTGGAACTGGAGCCCATCACTGCTGCCAGGGGTACCGTCGGCTGGTATTGCCCTTGCCAGCGGTGCGCTGGCAACCCCCGTCCTGCACCCACCCTGTAGAGGCCACTGTGGGTTAGCTCTTGGGCGGGACGCGTGTTGCCCCGTCGGTGGGTAGAAGCTGGTTGGGGGGGGGGGGGGGGGGGGTTGGTATGGGGGAGGGTGGGGTGCACGGGAATCACTCTGCAGAACCAAGGCCAACGTGGGTGGTCAGTGGGGTGCACAGCAAGATGACTGTCTTGCAGGCTTGCGTGCCTGGGCATTGCCCCAGTCCCATGGGTGGTCACCCTGGCTCTACAGCTCCTTTTTCCCGTCACGCCCATCCCCCCAGCCCTGACAGGGCAACCCCTTCACCCCAGCCAGCCCAGCCGGAGTCCAGCTAGACAGTCCTTGGTCGCGCCTCTTCGTGTCCTGCCTCCTCTCCCTCACCCACAAATCCAGCTTTGCGATGTTTAAAAGCACAAGTGAATCTCGCTGGCGGGAATTCGCCCCAGCGGAGGCAGTGAATCGGGTTGCTCTGGAGAATACCCGGTCAGGCCCTCTAATGATATGCCATTGCCGTTTTCTGTGTCTCAAACGCACTGACGCCGCTGTTGGGATAACGGAGAATTGCGATTTGCCATGAAACTGGCGGCCGCCACGATTTCGGCATTGGAAACGATTCTCTGCCCAATTGCGTTCCTCATTTCTGGCATCGGCCGACGGAGAATGCCTTGAACAAGAAGAGGAGTAATGTAAATAGGAAGCAATGGAGACTGCAGAAAGTGTGGAAATGATGCTAACTTGGGGCCAAGATGAAGGCGAAAAAATAATGTGCTCATGTACTCTCATGTAGCTGTCACTTACTTGATCATTGGGACTTGAAAATGCAATCAACTTTCCATACTAGCTCACCAGGGGTCAACAGCATGTCTTGTAATTCTGCTACTTTGGCCACTATCTGGCGAAGACCAGGATGGGGCCAATGTTTTGGCAAGGCAGTGAAAGTAGTGTTGCAGTTTTGCACTCTATTTCACATCAACTGTGAAAGGGTGACAATGTTCAAATATTAAAGAATGTATCTGAATTGAATCAGTTCAGAGAAACTGGGGTGATTTCAGTGTTATCTCTAATTGCTTTGGCCTTAAGTGACAGTGTCCCTTAGCAGAAGTTACCGATACAAACACCATTCCATTCTTATTCTGAATACAGACACTGCCACTCGAGACTTAAAAAATGCATTCTGTTAGCAACTGCTTGCATTTTATCCGAAAAGTCTCCACTTATTTCGGTATTTCTGCTTTTAATTTTAAATTCCATTTTTAAAAGTTTTTCACAGAGACAATAGGAATAAGAAAGAGTCCCCTTATGAATTTGAAAAGAATGTGGGGTGGGATTCTCTGGTCCACCAGCCGCGTGCTCCTCAGCAGCGCGTCCTCGCCGGAAGAGGGATTTCCAATCCTGCCACCCACCAATGGGATTTCCTATTGTGGCCACCCCACATCACAGGGAAACCCATGGGCATGGTGCGCTGACGGCGGAACGGCGAATCCTGCCAGGGGAGAATCCCGCCCATGGTTTTTTCCTTAGTTTGCTAAATTTTGTATGGGAAACAATGCGTGTTCTGCAATCATGATTTTGAAATTAGATCGTCTGGTACAAATTCAGGACAAGTCACTAGATTGAAACCAAAAAGCAAACATAATCCCTCTAACAAAAAGAGAGGGAGCCAGAAAACAGGAAACAAGAGGCCAGTTAGCTTGATGTCTGTCATGGGGAAGTTGTCAGAGTCAATCATTAGCTGGGCACTTAGAAAAACTCAACTTTTTACAATTTACATCAATGACTTAGCTGAGGGAAGTGGAGGCATGGGAGCTAAATTTGCAGATGGCACAAAGTGGGGTAGGAAAGTATGTTTTGAAGAAGGCATGAGGAGATTGCCGGCAGATATAGATGGGTTGAGTGAGTGGACAACAATTTGACAGATGGAATATAGTGTGGGAAAATGTGAAGTTGTTCACTTTGGCAGGATCAATAAAAAAGAGTAATACTTTAACAGAGAATTACTGCAGAATTCCGAAATGCAGAGGGGTCTAGGTGTTCTAGTGCATGGGTCACAAAATGTTAGTGCACAGGGGCAACATGTAATTAAGAAGGCTAATAGAATACTGCCTCTTATTACGAGAAGAATTGAACATAAAAGTACCTTCAGTTATGGGGCAGCAGGGTAGCATGGTGGTTAGCATAAATGCTTCACAGCTCCAGGGTCCCAGGTTCGATTCCCGGCTGGGTCACTGTCTGTGTGGAGTCTGCACGTCCTCCCCCTGTGTGCGTGGGTTTCCTCCGGGTGCTCCGGTTTCCTCCCACAGTCCAAAGATGTGCGGGTTAGGTGGATTGGCCATGCTAAATTGCCCGTAGTGTCCTAATAAAAGTAAGGTTAAGGGGGGGGTTGTTGGGTTATGGGTATAGGGTGGATACGTGGGTTTGAGTAGGGTGATCATGGCTCGGCACAACATTGAGGGCCGAAGGGCCTGTTCTGTGCTGTACTGTTCTATGTTCTATGTTATACAGAGCATTGGTGAGACCACATCTTGAATATTGTGTGCAATTTTAGTCTCCTTATTTAAGGAAGCATGTAAATGCAGTGGAGATGGTTCAGAGGAGGTTTGCTAAATTGATACCTGGAATGAGCAGATTGTCTTATGTGGATAGGTTGGAAGGCTGGGCTTGTTTCCTGGAGTTTAGAAGAGTGAGGCATGACTTGATTGAAATATATAAGTTCCTGAAATGTCTTGACAGGGTTAACATGGAAAGGATGTTTCCACTTGTGGGTGATGCCAGAACTAGGGGGCACAGTTTTAATATTATGAGTTGCCCTTTAAGGACAGAGATGAGGAGATTGTATTTTTCTCTGAGGGTTTTGTGATTTTGGAACTCTATGCCTCAGAAGTGGGGTCACTGAATATTTTCAAGGCAGAGGTAGATAGATTTTTGTGAGGCAAGAGAATCAAAGGTTATCAGGTGTAGATATAGAACTTGAACCACAAACATATCAGCCATGTCCTTGTTGAGTCGTCTACTTCTGCTCCTATTTAGTATGTTTGTATGTTCATATATGCAACCTTCAAAATGTTTAGTTTATCATCAGTTATGTGAACATGGATCTTGGGAACAGTTCCAATTTTCTGTGAACAAATGGAAGTGGGATAGGCAGAAGTTCTGTGCCCTAATACAGGGAAATGCAATTCAACACACAATTCAGCATACAAAATATACTCTCAGAATGTATGCAGTAAGATTGACCTGAAATAGCTCCACAATTAGTTTTATTTCCTTCTTTCTACATCCGAGACAGCAATTACACCACAACTAAAGGCAGTTTGCCCCATTGGAACACATTGGCCATCCATTGCTGGAAAAAATGTTCACAAATACACCATGTGGGTTTTCAGGTGAGACCGAGCGAAATAGCGGGCTGTCGAAAACAAATCTATAGGAATGAATAGCTCGTAAACTTGTAATGTTGCACCTCAGATTTCGGTAAAACAGAATGGTCAATGTATGAAATGTTCACACTACGTGAACTGTGAAAAACATCCAGCACCACAATCATTTGCTCTTCAAACTTGGGTTGTCAATAGAGAACATTTTAAAGTGGGTAACAGTATGGTGAAACTCTGGTGGTTGTAAGGTCTATCACTGGTTGTAGTATAGCGGTGGGAACATTTTAAGGTGATGAATTTAGAATGTCAGGCAAAACGCAAATGAGCACAATGTCTAATAGTCTAAGTACAAGCTTTCTCATTGTCTACAGGAATCTACATACCAATAAGCACCCCCGTAACACATTGAGAAAACAATAGCAACACCTTGAATGTTTTATTCTTTGATAAGTACATGCATATCTATGGGACAAGGTATTCTGGCCTCCCTATGCCATGTTTCTCGGCGGCGGAAGGTGGCCAGCCGGAGGCAGGATCTTCTGGTCCTGTCGTTGTCAATGAGATTTCCCATTGAATCCACCCCGCAACCATGGGAGACCAGACGATCCTGCCAGAGTGAACAGCCAGAAGATCTCACCTGTAACATTTTATGTAAATTATCTGCTGCATTCTTGAATTACCTGACAGCTTTCATGACTGTGTGAGCAATAACGTTTGATATTGGGGATCTGATTCAAAATTAGAGGCTGGGCTGATCACAATAATATTAGTTTTACATGATAAGAATATTTTCTCCGTGTTATCACTGGATAATAATGCAATTATGTCTTTTCACATTAATTAGGAGCTGGTCAGATGTATTACTCTTTTTAAGGAAATTAGATTAATTGAATTGCGTGACATTTTTTTTAGCATTATTCCCTCTGACTAACAATTGCTTAGACATCACTGACAGGAACAGCAAGAGACTACAGGACTTACTTAAATGAGGCACAGGAAGGCACCTGGGCCTAATTTATCTCCTCACTGTGTAGTCCATTGCAGAGGAAAGAACGTTTGTCCTATCAATGCATTCAAATGCAATGAAACACCATCAGTCCAGAAATACCAGCCCAATCCTATCCAACTTGAATAAGAACCTATTGTCACAGTACCAAGTGCTATTTAAACTTATGCTATAATTAAACCAACTGGGCAGACTTTTAAACAGCAGGGTACTTTCTGCAGTGCTGTGTGGCAGGAAAGCGGGTAGACAACAGGCACATATTTCTATATTCAAAGGCTAGGCCCTGCACCTATTTCCTGCAATATTCTGTGATCTGTTTTCATTTGTGAGCTGACATGCTTGTACCCATTTTGTGTCACAGACCCCAGATTTGATTTTTTTTTTAAATAACTGAGCTTCTAGCTCAACTCTGCAGCTTTTGCTTCAGGGTTGCTCTTTATTTCATTGTGTGTGTGTATACAGACCTGGAAGAAACAGAGTGCAAGGGGAGGTGTTGGTGCAGTGGTATTGTCACTAGACTAGTAATCTGGAGACCCCCAGGTGATCCTTTGGGGACCCAGGTTCGAATCCCACCATGGCAAATGATGAAATTTGAATTCAATACAAATCCGGAATTAAAGGTCGAATAATGGCCATGAAACCAGTGTTGTAAAAACCCATCTGTTTCACTAATGGAAACTTTCCATCCTTACCTGCTCTGGCCTGCATATTGACCAGGATTCTCTATCCCCCGCCACTAAGATCGGGAATCCCGATCGGGTGAAGAATCCTGCGTCAGCCCGAAAACGTGATCAAGTTGGATAGGATTGGGCTGGTATTTCTGGACTGATGGTGTTTCATTACATTTCAATGCATTGATAGGGTAAATGTTCTTTCCTCTGCAATGGACTACACAGTGAGGAGATAAATTAGGCCCAGGTGCCTTCCTGTGCCTCATTTAAGTAAGTCTCCAGAGGGATTCCTGACCCTTGCCGGCAACAACATGCAAACAGATCCTTCACATTCATTTGAATGTGATTAACGGGCTGACAGCCCAAATCTCCACCCCTCCCAGCGGGGAGTCACACGGGCATGATTTGGTGTAGATCACAAAGGATTCTGAACCGAGTTGGGACAAAGGCTATTTTGCTTTATTGTAACGTAAAGGTATTTACAATATACATCAGGTATGTCCTGTCAGTTCCACTTTTGGCCGACTTTATATGGAATATGATCAATCTCGCTGGGGAAGCTCATATTTGGCGAGACTCACGGGGTTAGTGATTGCTCCCACCCCATAAGTCTCATGCGAATCATAACATCCCTCACTCCCAAAGTCCGAAGACTCTTCGAAAGGCCATGGAGTAGGAGGGCATCGGAATCTCTTCGCACCTGGTTGTGTCCTGCATTCATGGTGCTTGATCTGAAGATGTATATCTGAATGGGGAATGATGCTTCCGATCGGAACGTCGTGGTGGATGCACTGTCTGAGGCTGCTGCACTGCTTGCTCCCCATTGGAGACCTCTGGCGCCTTAGTTTCCATGTCAGAATACGTATCTACAACCGCTCTCATTTCAGCGTCTTGACCCCCATGGGGTAACGTATTCACCTCTTTGGGCACCGGATTTGGCTTAATCGTTAATTTCCTCTTCCAAGGAATTTTACATACAACTGGCCATCTGCTTCAAATGTGATCAAGGTGCTTCCGCATTATCCGACCTTGTGCCTGCACTTGGAGCCAAGGGATGCAGAGAGGCAGTTGGGTTTTGGAGAAGTCTATGGGAGAGAGGAGGTGAATTCTGGTCTGTCTGGCCAGAGTCCACAATCTTCTCATAGTGGGATAGTTATAAATAGTAATAATATGCAAAACAGAGCAAGTCTTGTCTGGGGACAAGGAAGAAGCTGAAACACACCAGGGAACCAGCTTTTTGAAGATATTCATCCAGAGTCTGAAGGGGTTCCAGTATGAGCCAACTCTGTTTTATAAAGCAAGTATTATTCTATGCCCTGCTGATTTTAGAAGAGATCGAGAACTGTATGTTTCTTTTCTTATTGTTTAATGGGGAATTGAGTGGTAGTGTTCAGGAGTAATTGTAAGCTGTTCTTTTCTGATGTGATGTTAAAAAGGTTAATATTATATTCACAGTAAAGTTTGTTTTAGAAATACCAAAGGCTTATTTCTTCATGTAATCACTCCTGGAGCAAATCATTCTTCCCACACAGTCTTATAAATTACTCAAATATTGAGGTTTCCGTCCAGTATCCTAGCCACTGTTGGGGAGTGGTCTCCAATCACAATAAAATGCTGTGCTGAAAAGCTGCAAGGGAGTTGTTTCTCTCCTACTGCTAAAAGCATTGCGCCCGATTTGAAAAGTAACTATCCTGAGAAGACAAATCTACCGCAAATGTGGAAATCGTCTCCATATAACTAGGCCCAGGAAGACAAGTGAACAAAACAGCCACAACATGGAGTCACCGCATTTGGACCAGCCAAAGAACAGTTAACAACATATTTATTTGACTGGTTATCATCTTCACAAATTGTAAAAACTTTTAAGCCAATTCGACTATCAGTACTAATGTGTGTATGTGTGGGTACAGGTAATGTATGTGATGTACAAATTTTTTTTAACTTGCTCTCTGTTTAAACACAGAAAAACTGTCCAGCTAATTCTTTGTAATCCGAAAGTCTACACAGTGGGACTCCTGCAGTATTGGTGAAACACATCCTTGTTGAGTTCACAAAAAAATTCTGCAACAGTCAGATTTGGAGTGGTCCATTAGGGGAATCATTTTTACCTCTCCTCACATTGCCACATACCAATTCCTGTAAATGCTCTGGTCCCTGACCCTCCTACCATCGGCACCTGAAGGTGTCCCATCTTATTAACTCCATCAAAACCTTTCCTGATTTTGAACACATTCAGAGAATCTTTCTTTAACCGCAGGCAATATATCTCATGAAATATTACCTTAATCCAACTGTTTGAGCTCACTCCTTATGATCAAGTAAAAGTATAAAAACGTGTTACATTATTTCCAATCGCACGCTTAATTAAATTTCCTGTTCAGCCCTCCAGCTCTGCTTGAGGTTAGCCATTTTTCCCTCAATAGATTAGCCTTCCTCCCTGATCTAGCTGGACTCTCTTTAATCTAAAATTCACTGCTCAAATGGAAATTCACTTCCAAATTTCTCCTGCGGATAGATGGTCACAAAAACCTCCCAAAAACTTGGAAACAATTTTGAGATATATTGTAGCTCAAAGAGTCATTTTGCTTTTCTTATTATTGTGAATAGAGTACATTTTCACATCTTGTAGGTATTCCATGAATTAAGTTTGATGAAACGCGAGTCACGAGAAAAACAAAGTAACAGGAAAGAAACAACAAGCAGTCCTTGTTTGGCAAGGCAGAAAATGTCTGATGAATGATTTAATGAAAGGTCCTTTACAAGAGCCAAAGCTCTGTTTGCAATGAACCAATTTGTTTGAAGTTCCCCTTTGTTGAGAATTGCAGTATGTGCCTAATCTCCTTAACCACCAAAACCTAACTGTATTTTGCACCAGGTTCCAGCGTTTCCGACAAAAATTGTCTCACAGAAGCATGTGGTGTGTGTCAGTGTGTGAGGAACTGGGGATTTGGTGCGACTATTGCAGAGGTTCTGTGTTGTCAGTGTATCTGTAAAAGAAACATGTGGCCTATAAACATGTCTGAACTCCTATGAGGTAATTCCCTTCCAGTCGGTGGAGCACTTAAAATGGGGTGTCTCCAATTCCTGCTCTGTTCCTGTTGAAATCTGCAATTTTAATGTTTTTGATTTGGGGGCAGATGAAGCTCCCACCACAGTCTAGTGGGAGTCTAATTAATTATTGCAAATCGTATTTTAACCTGCGCCCGAGCTAGATGCCCACCGAGGTTGGCATGCCAGGTAAAATGGCAAGAAAAATAACCGACAAAGATAAGTCCGAAATAAAAAAGATTCCCTATTGTTACCTGGTTATGTAGGGGTGCCCCTGTGGGATGCAGCAGGGATGTATTTTGCTGCCCAGGGTTTCCACCCATTCCCTGCCAAAATCACGAGAAGCTCCACATTTCTCCCCATCTTACCACGTTGTTGGCACCCAGCTAACATTGTTAACGGACAACCCCCTGGGCACCCAATTTCTTTTCCGCCCTGCCTGCCAGGTCCAACTGTCTGTCAACAATGGCTGGGCAACCAATCTGTCAGATTCAACTGGGGCCTAGGGGTTAAAATTTGCCAAAACCAACATTCCGGTGAGGAATCACCATCGCCTCTTACCAACGTCGCAGAAGTAGTTCAGAGTGACTTTGAATTTTGACTGATAGGCTTCTGGGGTGGGGAGCAAATTTTATGCGTAAATAAAAACAAAATGGGGGAAAATTAAAACCGAGTTTGATTGCTTTTTGAAAATTCTCAAAATGGAATTCTTGCTCCATCTGGTATTACTTAAAATGTGGGATTATGTTTAGGCGCCACTCATTATATCCAGAATTTTTGACTTTTAAAACACATTTTAAAAAAAACTTTATGCAACTGCAGCTGCTCTTGGTCTATTTCATTTCTAGAGCTTCACGCAGGTGTGAAAACTCTTACTCTTATCTTTTGCTGGCATATGGAAACACATTACAACGAAACTTGGTGGAGACTTACAGTGTATGCCAGGTAATATCACCCATTGATATATTTGATGAGAAACATGTGTCTCAAGCAGTGGGTACAATGTGTGGTGTGACATGGAGACAAACAAAACAGATTCAGTAATTTCACAGACTCTGTGATGAAGCCACTGATTATAATAGCGCTGGGGGTATGGTAACTGTCTTGGCACCCCTGCACTCAGAAAAGTATCAGCCAAGTTTCCTGCTCCCAATTGTAATCATGGTCAAAAATGGTGACGTTCACTTCGTCAACGCGCAGATGGTGAATGACCACTAATGCAGGTTTTGGGTGCCCGACTACTGTTAGGAGGCATGGGTAAAAGGGATGGAATTCAACGGAAAATTAAGTGGTGATGAAATTGGGCTTGATCAGTAATGCAAAATGAGTGACGGCAAATGCGTTTCTCATTTTAAATCTCATCCCATTTTCTCTTCCGTGGCCGTACGATAATTGAAGAAGGGTCTAAAATCGAGCTGCCAGTACAGTATGGCCTGTCCTACAGAAGGGTAATTTCAACCTGGAGCTGTTTCTAGGTGAAGGGTTCTTTATTGAAGGGTTCATTGGAATTTGTGAACAATGCTGCTTGAGTTCAAGAGATTCAGAAACAAGAGCGATGAGAAAAAAGTGAATGATGTTTGAATGTGACTGAAAACGAAAAATGTTTCTATCTTCCCATAGATATCAGATGAATAATTTCTCGAGTTGTTGGCATGAATGACTCAACAGGTAGAGATTTGAAAATCACTTACTTTCCACATCTGAATATTAAGCTATGTTATTTTTAGAGTTTAGCTACGAATCCCAAGTCTGAAGCATGTGCAAAATGTAATTTCACAATACTGTTTTAAAATTTAGTTTGCATAAAAAGGAAGAAAAATTCATAAGTGCGTTAACAGAAATATTTTCATTTCACAAGTATCCAGTGTTCACACAAATGCTCCTACTTGCTGTTTAGAATCCTGATAATTATTCATGTGTTGCAGCATCACCAATCTTGCATTTTAAATTGACTTTAAATTAGAGTTCTCCTAAATTTAAAAATTAAAATGCTTCAAAAAAATGTAAAAATAATTTTCCCAAGTTTTAAGTTAACATTCCAACTCCCCTATCAACACAGTTTCTATAGGTAATATAGGAAGCCTTATAAAGACACAATTCCCAGGGTACTTGCAAACAAGTGGTAATGACTATGATTTCTCCAGGAAGCTTTTACAGCACTTTTCCACTAACAGCTATTGCAATACAAGTGCTCCTTATATAAAGCTGGTGACTCTAAACAGAATTTTCAATGATCCTAAGGCATGAGTTTTGAAAGCGAAGACACAAAAAACATTTATTTTTCTATCGATCAGGAAGTACATGGTGGCGGGGTGGATGGTGATGGGGTTGGGGCGCGGCGGTGCAAACACTGGAGACTGTAGAATGCTGTTGTTGAATCCCAGTGGAAATGCAGGAGCTTCTTATGATATGCCCTGGTAATCTGAAGGCTATACTCACCAGAGATTAGAAGAATGAGGGGAGATCAAATGGAGGTATACAAGATGATAAAAGGTATGAATCATAGAATTTACAGTGCAGAAGGAGGCCATTCAGCCCATCGAGTCTGCACCGGCTTTGGAAAGAGCACCCTACCCAAGGTTAACACCTCCACCCTATCCCCATAACCCAGCAACCCCACCCAACACTAATGCCAATTTTGGACACTAAGGGCAATTTATCATGGCCAATCCACCTAACCTGCACATCTTTGGACTGTGGGAGGAAACCGGAGCACCCGGAGGAAACCCACGCACACACGGGGAGGATGTGCAGACTCCGCACAGACAGTGACCCAAGCCGGAATCGAACCTGGGACCCTGGAGCTGTGAAGCCATTGTGCTATCCACAATGCTACCATGCTGCCCCAAATGGATAAAGTAGAAGTGGAGCGGATGCTTCCTCTTGTGGAGCATTCTAGAATGAGAAGTCATAGTTGTAGGATGAGAGGTAGCAAATTCAAAACAGAGTTATGGGGAAACTACTTCTCCCAAAGGGTTGTGAATCTATGGAATTCGCTACTCCCGGGTGTGGCGAGTGCTGACACAGTGAGTAAATTTAAGGAGGAGTTAGACAGATTTTCAATTAGTAATGGGTTGAAAGGTTATGGAGAACAGGCAGGACAGTGGAGTTAAAGCCACGATGAGATCAGCCGTGGCGGATAGACTCGATGGGCCAAATGGCCTAATTCTGCTCCTATGTCTTATGAACTCATGAACTGTCTCCCTGAATTATCATCAGGCTTGGAGACAAAGGTTTTGGACATTCGCTGTGGACTCAGTGGAACCTAGTGCTAGCTAGCAGGACTGGATATAAACAAAGTCCAAAAAATTGTTTCAATTAAGAGGTCACTCAACAATGCAACTCAAGAGTACGCGCAGTGGCCCAGTTGTTGAGTGCTCAAGAAAATCCTTCGGCTGAATTTCATGTGCCCTGGCGCGCATGTCTCCCACAGGGAAACAGAAAATAGGGCGGTGCCCTTCCCACTACATTCCCAATCATCCCCGAGCTCACACTCATACGACAGAGGATCGAGTAGGCACTCAAATTGACAGTCCACCTGTCATAGTTAAATAAATAATCTCGGCTCAATTAGGCTTGTTTTCAATAAGAAAACTGGTTCTTAAAACACACTGCCCATGCCATAAAACGTTTGGTGTAGGCAACGGAGTGGGAGTGGAAAGCTCAATTTTTTAATTCAAATGCTGAAAGGGTGGGAAGAAACTGGATAGTTGCTCTTTGGGAAGGCTGCTTTTAGCCAGTTGCAGGGCCGCTGCCTCTTAAAGTGAAACCACCCCTTCCTTCCTACCTGCTCCCTCCCTTAAGCATCACCACCCCCACTAGCCTCAACTCCCCACCGAAATCCTCCCAGAAAAGACCCCATGCGGCACAGTGTAACAGTGGTTAGCGTTGCTGCCTCACAGTTTCAGGGCCCTGGGTTCAATTCCAGCCTCGGGTGACTGTACGGAGTTTGCACTTTTCCCCGTGTCTGTGTGGGTTTCCTCCGGCTGCCCCGGTTTCCTCCCACAGTTCAACGATGTGCAGGTCAGGTGGATTGGCCACGCTAAATTGCCCCGTAGTGAACAAAAGGTTAGGTGGGATTAGGGATAGGGTGGAGGCATGGGCTTAAGTAGGGTGTTCTTTCCAAGGGCCAGTGCAGACTTGATGGGCCGAATGGCTTCTTTCTGCACTGTAAATTCTATGATTCTATGCTTACCTGCTCCAGGGATTCATGGGCCTTGATTTTCTTTTCCTTCCACAGTCCCAGCAGTGGGCACTGATGCCTTCCTGGTGCTCCTGGGTCTGAAGGAGCTGCCAGCCAAACCAACTGGCTGACAGCTCCAAAGGATAGGTTTTGCTCTCCAATGAGGAGGTTCCACGCCAACGTGTTTCTCGGGATTGGGGGGGGGGGGGGGTGGGGGGGGGGGGGGGTCGGGGGGGTTGGTAGGGTGTGTGGATGGATGGTGAGATGTGGTTGGTTGTCACATCGACCTATCCCGCCCCCCAATATTATTCAGCTTCCTGTTTTATTTCCTGTATTTCAGCCTTGCTACTAAAAGGCTGTGCAATTTATTGATGGTGCACTAGGTTACAGGTACCCCACCCAGTACTTCCAGCAGATCAAATGAAATTATTCCAATTTTAACTTTGGGCAAGTAGTTAGGTTTTAAATGAGTTAAAACCTCATCCCAGAGGTTTGCGTAAATGAGTTGATGTGATATCACTGTTGGAGCTGACCTGTCAAGCTTGTGGCTCACAATACCCTTTCTTTGACCCTGCAGGTGAAGGCAGCCTATAATTAACGGAAAAGGGCCAAGACAGAGTCAGAATACCAGAGATCCGAATCCTCAGCCCCAATGAGAAATTTGCCCTGGAGATCGGTGTTGACCGAGGAGAGAGAAGTCACCGACAGCGAGGCTGGTCTACGCCGCAGAGTTGAGGATCCACTGCCCCTTCACCCAGATGACCTGTCTCAAATAAGTTGTTCATATCAGAAAAAATGCTCTTTCCCTCTCACTGACCACATGGCCATTCTCTGGCAGGATCTCCATCTGATGGAGTCAGGCCATCTGGAGGCGTCCCCCCCCGTCTCCCCCCCCCCCCCCCCCACCCCCCCCCCCCCCCCCCCCCCGTCACCCAAGATACCACCTTAGAGGAGACCACCATTGAGGCGTTACAGCTATCACCCTCACCTTCCACTAGCACAGAAACACACACCTCGGTGGACGACATTGGTGGACAGGCGTCTGGGGCACAATTTGGTGAGCACCACACAATTACTGATGCCTATCAGGTGGGGGTAGGACAATCCAAGTGAGTCAGCAGTTGGAGGACTGCTGGGTCCCAGGATTCTGTTGAGTCTCAGTCAGATGCCGAGTCTCTGGACAAGGTTATCCCAGAACTGATGCAGGTGCTAGAACACGGCGGTGACGTTCAGGAAGGCATGTCAGTGGCATTCCAATTAGTGCATAGCTGATTGGAAAGTCCCAAAGACTATTGGCTCTGCAGATGATGCCAACAAGACGTGGCACTGAGGGCAACATTGTTAGGGCGGCTAGGGTGGCAACTGCAGTGGAAAGCCTGCAGCACTAGGTCAGCGACTTGAATGGTGGTGTCCAAGGCTTGGCTCAGTCTGCGACGACGACAGTAGAGGGGCTCAACATCATGTCCCAGTCACTGAGGGACATGAGTCATATGCAGCTGGACATTGCCGAAGCATTGCAGAGCATATCCCAATCGATGAGGACATATCCTAGATGCAAGTGTGTAAGGGCTGGGTTAATTCTTCCCACTGTGAGGATATTTGGCAGCCTTCCAGGGCCAGGATGTTTACTGGAACATGAGGCACCAGATGTCCAGACTCAGGCATTCTCATGTATCTTGCTGACTTTCCTGACTGCTTATCTATTAGACGTATTTACTTCACAGTATAAATATCAGGTCTCGTTGGACTTCACCTCGAACCTGAGTCACGACAAGTTCCAGGAGCGAATCTCCCAGCCGCTGTCAACCCCGGGGTCACCGACAAGCCGACTGGTGTGAGATTCTTGCATTATCTTCTTGATTTATATTCTTTTTATATTATATTCTTTTTTGTATTATTCTTTGCTAATAAAGGAGAGTAGATGAACTTCTGTCGTTGTTCTCTTTATTAAATTGTGTCCGAATCAGAAAGAACCCTCGGAGTAATCCAGGACATATTTGTCGTAGTCGACAGGATTTGGTAGCAATGTTTAACAGAAGTGGACAGACACCTAAGGAGCCTGAACCTGAGACCTACTGTGTTCCAGGATGGAATGCGGTGGGCTCAGGTTTTGGCTCAATAGCTAATTTGTTGTCGCAGGTCACTGCCCTTGTAGGTAGACCAACAAAAGGTAACATTAGCAGAGGCTATGGCGACAGCTCAGGAAAGAATGGATTGGCAATAGCGGGATGATAAACCTGCAGATCGGTGACCGTGACTCCCTAGCTCTCTTCAAGATGTGATCTGCGACCGGCAGGCCCAAGGGTCAGAAATACTAATTAGGAGTAGAAATTGTCTGGAGCACTCTTCAAAGATATTAAAAGGTCTGGGAACTGAAAATACTGCACAAAGAGATCCTGACAAGAGAAAACAGCTTATGTTGTCTGGTCAAGTTCAGGATGCAGTTTGGCAGTGATTCAATTTGAATTCTCCCAAATTAAGTTACAAGTAAAATGTTAAAGATTTCTGTTTGGAAAATAACATTTGAGCACAGAAGTTAACTACTTCAGCAGGAAATTAATTGATTTTTAAATTGCCCAGAAACCTGTGTCTAAATTACTTGATGTAAGGTTTAAGCATTGCTTCAGAGGAACTCAATGATGACGGTTAAAAGCAGAAATGATTAATTGTTTGAATGTTACGAGCAAATGAATATTTGGGTGTTGTAGAGTCGTGTCATTGTTAAGGTTTATATGTTTTGCTGCTTGTTTGTGAATGAGATTCATGTATGTCTGTTTCAAGTGTTGATGTTTTCTGTCTGAAATTGTGATCTCTGAGATCCATGTTTAAGTGACTTGAGTCAAAACAATTGACAAAAAACTGAAGTCATATGTTTCTGGCCAGAGGCATGTTTCCAGGATATTTGTGATCAACATGGAGGAATTTTATTCCGATTACAAATTCACGCATGTAAGAGTGGGATTATTTTAATTCAATATAATTGATTGGAATTTGGAATATCTAAAATGATTATTCATAGACATTCATAGAATTTACTGTGCAGAAGGAGGCCACTCGGCCCATCGAGTCTGCACCGGCTCTTGGAAAGAGCACCCTACCCGAGGTCAACACGTCCACCCTATCCCCATAACCCAGTAACCCCACCCAACACTAAGGGCAATTTTGGATACTAAGGGCACTTTAGCATGGGCAATCCACCTAACCTGTACATCTTTGGACTGTGGGAGGAAACCGGAGCACCCGGAGGAAACCCACGCACACACGGGGAGGAAGTGCAGACTCCGCACAGACAGTGACCCAAGCCGGAATCCAACCTGGGACTCTGGAGCTGTGAAGCAATTGTGCTAACCACAATGCTACCGTGCTGCCCACATTATAGCCAATCCTGTGTTGGATTGATCTAATTGGAACAAGATTTTCAGTTTAGCTGGTTTCAATGGACACAAGGACAAAGTCCCTTTTTTGAAGAAGCGATTCTACAACTTAAGACAAAGAAGAGATGAACTGGACATTAATAATAATTTGAAAGCCAACAACACTGTTATCCAAATTTGGGACAATTCTGGGATGTAGACAGACAATGTAATTTCGCAAGTTGCCTGAAAATAAAATGTAACTTAATACAAAGAACAAGCAACCACAATGTTACTGCCTTGAATCAAATTGAAATGTATGATTTCTGTTTTAAACATGAAGATATTTTACTGACTGCAAGATTTCTCCAGAGCTCATGTTGCGATAGGATTAAGTAATTGAGGGTTGACAACTGAGACAGGAAATCAAAACAGGAAATGGGGATTGGAATATTGGGTGGAATTTAACGGAATATTTCAATCTGGCATTAATATGAAGGGGAACGTTGAGGGGAGGCTAGCAAATTGATAAACCTTCTCTTGGTAATGCTTGTGTCCTTGTCTATGTTTTTATTTAAGAGAACAAAGGCTGATACTCTGGCCACCATGCTAGACATCGAGACCATACGTGTAGTGATAAGCAACAATTTTGAGATCTTTTGAAAAGATTACAAATGGTTCAAGAATACGTGGCAAGATATTGTAGGAACTGCGTGCGTGTGCAGATGAATTACGTGTGTAGTGACTAATAGGCAGGCTTGCCATTATGCATTGAAGAGCAGGCCCCATGCATGCACACTACTTGACAAACAGCATGGCTGGAAATGGTCAATAAGGCCAACAGAGTGAAACATCATCATTAAGTTATCAAGACACTGACACATATTCCATACAGAAATTACTTGAAAATAATTGGGATAGAATCAAACGCACTGATACCTATCGAAATGAGCACAATTGAAGTGACAGGGTAAATTATTTGGATAAGAACAAGTAAGGACCTGGCAGCAAGTAAACCTGGTGAGGAATATCCACAAGATGGATACAGACAATTTGGAGAGCTTGAGAATATTTTAAGTCTATGCATAATGCTATTTTGAATCATATTTGAGTGAGATGATTTGCAAATGGGGAGTGTCACAGAGAAAGGCGTATCAATCCAATTATTCGGAGATCACAGTCAAGTTGCCATAGATTCTGGAATAAACTGGAATCAAAAACAAAAACAAAGAAGTGAAGTTTCTCTCTACACAGAGCACCCCACTCAAGGGCTAGAGAAAGAAAGGGACCAAGAATCATACAGAGATAAGGGGTGGAAGAGTAAGATCTCAACATGTGAAAACTGGAACTGCATTGTATGTTACTGGCATGAGAATGTCACTTTAAGAAATGGTAGTCTGCTGAAGTTGCTGCAGTGATGTCAGCGTGTGGGTGGAGCTGAGCTCTGGCTCTGCTTTTTAGTTTCACTTTGAGAAAAGCTTGTGTGTGTCTGTGTTTTTTTGGTTTCATTTCAGTGTTGGAGCTGCAGCCAGCCAAAAGAATGTGTAATGTTGTTCTCTCTGCCATGTAAAGACTATCTCTTGATAATTTGGTGAATTCAGAGTGACAACTGTTCTCAGTAGTGAATTTAAACCTGATTGCTTCTGTTATAAGGTTTTTTTTAATGTCTTATGGATGTTAAAAGGAAAGTAAGGATTACTTAGTGTTTTATTCTTTGGGGTTGTATTTGAATTGATGGTTGCTAAGATGTTCACTATGTTTTAAAAAGGTTAACTTGAGTTCATTGAATAAACACTGTTTTGCTTTAAAAGATACTTTCGATTTCTGCTGTACCACACCTGTAGAGTGGGCCATGTGCTCCCCATACCACAATCTATTAAAAGTTGTGGGTTAGGTGAACTCCGTGGTAAGCTTTGGGGTTCTCTAAACCCTGGCCCATAATAAATTGGGGGTTCGAGGGGATAAAAGTCGATTTCTGCTGTACCACACCTGTAGAATGGGCCATGTGCTCCCCATACCACAATCTATTAAAAGTTGTGGGTTAAGTGAACTCCATGATACACTTTGGGGTTCTCTAAACCCTGGCCCATAACAAATTGGAGGCTCGAGGGGGATAAAAGTCTATCTATTGGATTGGCTTAGTGAACTTAAAGACAGTGAGGGGTGAGCATATTGTGGTTGCTTTTCAGGTGTGGTATTTCAATTTAAGTAGGGAGCGTGTTGTGGACAATGGCTCTTTCAGAGGCTCTGAAGTTTTTGGGGTTGGAGACGGTCACACACACTACCTTACGGACAGAGACTAAAAGCAGACTGTTAGATTTGGCAAAATCATTGCAGTTAACATTACCTGACAAAATGCGAAAAGGTGAGGGAATTAAGGCGGTGGCTAAGCATTTAAAATTGCCTGAGATACAGTCTGACACATTGGAAATGGCACAAATTCAATTAAACAAATGGAACATGAAAAAGAAATAAAGCAGCTTGAATATGAAAGAGACAGAGAGGAAAAAGAAAGAGAGAGAGAGAGTTTGAACTTCGGAAAATGGCCATGAAACATGACAGTCAGTTAAAGGCTTGAGGATAGTGATGAGGATAAAGAGAAAGAGCGTCAAAGTCGAAGGCTTTGTGGGGATCTATTTAAATATGTCCAAACATTGCCAAGGTTTGACAAGAAGGAAGTAGAAGCCTTTTTCATTTCATTTGAGAAGGTAGCTAAACAAATGAAATGGCCACAGGGCATGTGGGTATTACTGATTCAAACAAAGCTGGTAGGTAGGGCGAGAGAAGTGTTTGCATCACTACCGGAGGAGGTGCAAAATGAGGAGGTGACAAAATCCATCTTTGGTGCATTTGAACTAGTGCTTGAATCCTACAGACAAAGGTTTAGAAATTTAAGGAAAGGATTTGGTCAAACATACATGGAGTTTGAAAGGATCAAACAGAGTAATTTTGATAGGTGGATCAGGGGTTTGAAAATAGACCAAACATATGAAGCTCTCAGAGAAATTATACTTTTGGAAGAGTTTAAAAATTCAATTCCCGATGTAGTGAGAACTCATGTGGAAGAACAGAGTGTTAACACTGCAAGATTAGCAGCAGAAATGACAGATGATTATGAATTAGTTCATGAATCAAAGTTTGGTTTACAACATCAGTTTCAGCCTGTGAGGGTAGCAACTGGGGACATGAGAAATACTCAAGTGGTAGAGGCAAAGGTGATCTGATGGGAGATAATAAGGAGAGTGCACCTCAGATGAAGAAAGAAATCCAGGAGGGTGAAAAAGAGATTAAAAGTTTCACATGTTTTCACTGTAATAAACTGGGCCATGTAAAGTCACTGTGTTGGTGGTTGAAGAAAAGCACTGGGAAGGCTGATGTGGTAAAAAAGGATAAGACAGTGGGGTTTGTTGAAGTGGTAAAGGAAAGCCCAAGTGAAGCGAAGGAAGTGCAAAAGATTTTACAACCTGATCAAGAGGTGATTGATAAGAAGGTGCCAGATCTCTTTAAAGAATTTACTTGTGTGGGGAAAGTTTACTCATGTGCATCAGGAGGAGCAGGTAAAGAAGTCACAATTTTAAGAGATACGGGAGCTAGTCAATCTTTAATGGTAAGAGATGAGGAGTTACGTAGTTTGGGAAGAATGTTGCCAGAAAAGGTGGCAATATGTGGAATTCAGGGTGAGAGGAGTAGTGTTCCATTATATAAGGTAAGGTTGGAAAGTCCAGTGAAGAGTGGTGAAGTGGTAGTAGGAATAATAGAGAAACTATCTTGTCCAGGAATACAGTTTATCTTGGGTAATGATATAGCTGGATCGCAGGTGGGAGTGATGCCTACTGTGGCTGATAAGCCAGTGGAAAACCAGACAACTGAAGTGTTGAAGGACGAGTATCCTTGATTTTTTCCAGACTGTGTAGTAACAAGGTCGCAAAATCACAGGTTAAGACAAGAGGAGAAATCAAGGACTGAAGATGAAGTTGAAGTGCCATTATCAGAAACGATTTTTGATCAGATGGTTGAAAAAGAACAAGAACAGGTGGAGGATGAGACGGATATTTTTAGTTCAGGAAATTTGGCTGAGGTACAACAAAAAGATATAGAAATAAAACGGATGTATCAGAAAGCATATGCAGAAGAGAAATCCAACTGTATGCCAGAGTGTTTTTACCGTAAAAGTGATGTCTTGATGAAAAAATGGTGACCTGTACATATGCAGGCGCATAAAAAGTGGGCAGAAGTTCATCAAGTAGTATTGTGGGTAGGGAATAGAAAGGAGGTGTTGCGAATTGCACATGAGGTACCAGTGGGAGGTCATTTGGGAGAACGGAAAACGCAAGCTAAAATCCAAAAACATTTTTATTGGCCTGGACTACATAAAGATGTAGTGAAATTTTGTCAATCATGTCAAGTGATAGGGAAACCTCAAGCAGTGATAAAACCAGCACCCTTAATACCCATTCCAGCATTTGAGGAGCCTTTTACAAGGGTCCTAATTGATTGCGTAGGACCGCTTCCGAAAACAAAAAGTGGGAATCGATATCTTTTGACTATAATGGATGTGTCTACTAGGTTTCCAGAGGCCATTCCAGTATGTAATATTACAGCTATCAAGATTGTGGAGGAGTTAGTTAAATTCTTTACTAGATATGGACTACCCACAGAAATACAATCAGATCAAGAACCAAATTTTACCTCAAGGTTATTCAAGGAAGTTATGGATAGCTTAGAAATAAAACAATTTAAATCAACTGCGTCCCATCCAGAATCACAGGGAGCATTAGAAAGGTGGCATCAGACATTAAAGCCAATGTTGAGGGCTTATTGTCAAGATTATCCAGAGGATTAGGATGAAGGAATTCCAATCGTACTGTTTGCAATTAGGGGTGCACCTATTGAGTTAACCAAATTTAGTCCTTTTGAACTAATTTTTGGTCATGAGGTAAGAGGACCACTTAAATTGATTAAGGAAAAAGTGGTGAGTGAGAAATCGGAAATTACATTATTGGATTACGTGTTAAATTTTAGTGAACGATTAAATAGAGCAGGTAAATTGGCTAGACAGCATTTAAAAGTTGC
The DNA here is from genome assembly GCF_902713615.1 of Scyliorhinus canicula. Taxonomy (NCBI): domain Eukaryota; kingdom Metazoa; phylum Chordata; class Chondrichthyes; order Carcharhiniformes; family Scyliorhinidae; genus Scyliorhinus; species Scyliorhinus canicula. Next base: position 126,630,460 of record NC_052146.1, on the reverse strand, counting down.
ACAACATGCGATGAAACAGGTAGCGGGCAAGAAATCCAAAGTTCGTAGTTTTCCCAGTGGAGATAAAGTTTTAGTATTGTTACCAGTGGTAGGTGAACCTTTAAATGCTAGGTTTTGTGGACCTTATCAGATTGAAAGGAAATTAAGTGAGGTGAATTATGTGGTAAAAACGGCGGATAGGAGGAAAACTCACCAAGTGTGTCAAAGTGTGTTTAAAAGGTACTTTGAAAGGGAAGGAGAGAAAAAGGAGGCGGTTTTAATGATTCTAACTCAAATTGACGAATCAAATCCAGGTGACTGTAAATTTGACATACCTCAAATTACATTGGAAAACGAGGATGTTCTTAAAAATTGGGATAAATTGTTGAGTTGCCTTCCAGAGGAAATACGGACTGACTTGAAAGAGTTATTGATGTCACATGGGCAAGTGTGTAGAGATAAATTGGGAAGTACTAAAATGATTATACATGATGTAGATGTGGGAAATGCTGTTCCAAGCAAACAACATCGATATAGACTTAACCCTTTAAAATTGGCACAGGTTAACAAAGAGATTGAGAGTATTCTTAAAAATTGCATAATTGAAGTGGTTGCAGCCAATGGAGCTCACCCATAGTGATGGTACCTAAACCAGATTGTACCCAACGGTTGTGTGTGGACAATAGAAAGTTTAATGCAGTTACAAGAACGGACTCTTATCCTATCCCACGTTTGGAGGATTGCATTGAGAAAGTGGGACAATCAGCTTTCATTTCCAAACTGGATTTACTTAAAGGTTACTGGCAGGTACCTTTATCCGAAAGGGCAAAGGAAATTTCAGCTTTTGTGGCTCCAGATGATATATACCAATTCAAAGTTATGCCATTTGGCATGAAAAACACCCTAGCCACATTTCAACGGTTAACTAACAAAGTTGTTTCAGGATTACCCAATTGTGCGGTAGACATCGACGATCTGGTAATTTTCAGCCAGACATGGACAGAACATTTAAAACATCTGATGGAGTTATTCAATCAACTTCAGGAGGCGGGTTTGGTGGTAAACCTAGCCAAATGTGAATTTGGAAAAGCCCAAGTCACTTTCCTTGACCATACAATTGGAAAGGGTCGCATGGTCCCACGGGATGTGAAACCAAAGGTTGTTGGGGAGTTACCAATACCCTCGATACAAAGGGAAATAATGCGATTTCTTGGCATGAGTGTATTTGATCAAACATTTGTGCCAAAGTTTTGGAGCATGGTTGCTCCACTGATGGACTTGCTGAAGAAACGTCGAAAATTTCAGTGGACAGCAGAGTTTCAACAGGAATTTCACTGCCTGGAAGCTGTGATAACCAATGCTCCTGTGTTGTAGAATTACAAGGGAATCTGTGATCTGATTGAACTAAAGTATCTGACTTTAAGAGACATGCCAAAGCGTAGAGAAATGGATGCATCATGCAGAGACCTACTTGTTCAAAGAGACTGTCAATCAAGAGGGATTCCAGTTGGAGGAAGAAAAAAAAGGACTATACTATTGTACCTGTTGGCGTGTGTTGTTTTTTGAACTAAAAAGCTATATTACTGTGTGCATTTATTGAAGAATGGTGAAAATATGAAAAATGAAACCATCTTGAAGTTGATGGGGTTTGTTTTCTTGGGGGGAGGTGTCATGAGAATGTCACTATAAGAAATGGTAGTCTGCTAAAGTTACTGCAGTGATGTCAGAGTGTGGGTGGAGCTGAGTTCTGGCTCTGCTTTTTAGTTTCACTTTGAGAAAAACATGGGTGTGTCTGTGTTTTTATGGTTTCATATGGTGTTGGAGCTGCAGCCAGCGAACAGAATGTGTAATGTTGTTCTCTCTGCCATGTAAAGACTATCTCTTGATCATTTGGCGAATTCAGAGTGATAACTGTTCTCAGTAGTGAATTTAAACCTGATGTGCTTCTGTTAAAAGTTTTTTTTAATGTCTTATGGATGTTAAAAGGAAAGTAAGGATTACTTAGTGTTATATTCTTTGGGGGTTGTATTTGAATTGATGGTTGCTAAGATGTTTGTTGTATGTTTTAAAAAGATTAACTTGAGTTCATAGAATAAACATTGTTTTTCTTTAAAAATACTTTTCCATTTCTGCTGTACCACACCTGTAGAGTGGGCCGTTTGCTCCCCATACCACAATCTATTAAAAGTTGTGGTCAGATGATCTCCATGATACACTTTGGGGTTCTCTAAACCCTGGCCCAAAACATAATCACAAGTTGAAATGACATTTATTTTAGTTTAGTTAACAAATAATCTATTTATGGCAACTCAGTATGATTTTATAGTCAATTTCGGATCAAAAGCTCATCCCATGTACCGGTCTATGCATGATACTCAAAATTGACAAGGCAGAAAGAACATATGGTCTTTAGACAGTGATGTGAGATGTCAAGGTTGAACAATTACGGATACAAACTATCAGCCCAAAGAAGTAAACGTGCCCTCACTGCACTTGATAGATTTCTTGCTCAGCTTGTTCCATTTTACTGGGCCAGATAGCTCCAAATTTGCCAAAACACATTAAAAGTGAGGTTGAAAAAACCATCACACTTTGGAGTTTGGTGATTGGGCTCCTTCGGAAGCCTCAATGGTGCAATGCTTGGTCATGTTCTCGGTACTTATTTTTGCTGTGTATATATATATATATACACACACACACCTTATATTTCTGACACTCAAATGTATCTGTAAAAAGATGTCAAGAGGCCCTTGCTATTAACTCTTTACCCTCACTATTACTTATACTAACTCTAAATGCTTGTATCCATTTTCTAAGAAATACCCATTTCTGTGTTGAAGGTTGTTCCAAAACAAAGGGACCATCAAAGACAATTGTGAATGCTCCCAAGTATCCTGGACGTGGAATACAAGGGATGGGTTAATTCTGCTTTCTGTGAGGATACTTAACAGCCTTCCAGGGCCAGGATGTTTACTGGAACATGAGGCACCAGATATCCAGACTCAGGCATTCTTATGTATCTTGCTGATTTTCCCAAATGCTTATCTTATCGATTAGACTTATTTACTTCTTGTATTATATTCTTTATGTATTATGTTCTCGTTTGTATTATTCTTTGCGAATGAAGTAGAGTAGATGAAGTTCTGTAGTTGTTCTCTTTATTTCATTGTGTCCAAATCATAAAGAACCTTTGGAGAAATCCAAGACTAGGTGGGCATTGATGAGGTACTGCAAAGCATGACCTGGTCACTGAGGAGCATCATTGAGGGCGTCGACACCATGTTGCAGACAACATGGAGACGTTAGGACTGACAGAGCCACATTACGCAGGGGCCTCTAGAGCTCACTCCAGCTGCACCTCCGTCCCATGGAGTCACCCAGGACTCAGCGGGGAGCATCAGGGATAAGGAAGTGCTGGAGGCCAATCCGGGGCCTGCCACCAAGGAGACTACATTGGTCTTGAGATGACAAATTGCCCCCCTCCTGACACCCTCCCATTTCAAGGGTAGCGGGCAGAACAGATTGCACAGTGATGCCAGTGACATTGGTAAGTTGACTGGGGCCTTCCGGCTCCAGGCTCTCCAGAGGATGTCTGCCCAGGCTTCAATGGCCACAGGCTGTGGACAGCAGCAGGCTGTCTCCTGCCTGAGGTGCATCCTGCGGACACACCTAGACGTAACAGTAGGCCACTACTCGGGGGACTGGAAATGTCCAATATTCACTATTAGAACATGCTGCACCTGACACAGGTGAAACTTCTGTCACGTCAATCTTCACAGTGGGCCTGCCTGCACACCCACGCCCAATGCCCTCTGCCATCTACACCCCTCAGGCACAATTGTCAAAGATCAACTGGCCCCATTCAGAGGATGTATGGGAGCGTGCTGCCAGCAGAAAGACAGGAGTCAGACTTTGGCATAAACTGAGGAGCACCAGATTTTACCTCACAGTGAGTGATCATCACTCCCCTGCTTTGTATATTGACCTACAGATAGTGACCGACACAGGCCCATCACACTGGAGTGATGTTACACAGTCCCTTGTAGGTTGGAACAGGGTAGTCAGGGTTCGGGCGGGGGTAAGGTAATGCGGGTGGGGGGGGGGGGGGAAAGAGGGGGGGAGCTGACAGACAAAACCTAATCCTGAGAGAAGCGGGTGAGGATGAGGATCTCCCTGGTACTTCGGTCATGCCGGATTCTTGCCACCGCCTGTCCTCCACCCCCCTGCTCCTCCTGCGGCTCCTCCCAGGGCTCATCCTCCATCCCCTCCTGATCTGGCAGCTCCTCCTCAGATGAAGCCACATGTCTCTCCTCCTCCTCCTCCAGCATGTCACCCCACTGCTGCGCCAGGTTGTGAAAGGCACAACTTTTAAAAAAGATTTAGAGTACCCAATTCATTTTTTCCAATTAAGAGGCCAATCCACCAACCCTGGACATCTTTTGGGTTGTGGGGGAGAAACCCGCGCGAATACGGGGAGAATGTGCAAATTCCACATGGACAGTGACCCAGAGCCGGGATCGAACTTGGGACATCGGTGCCGTGGGGCTAATCACTGCGCCATCATGCTGCCGTGAAAGGCACAGCTGACCACTACAATGCGGGAGCCCCTCGGGGTGTTGTATTGCAGTGCACCACCAGAGTGGTCCAGATACTGGAAGCACATTTTGGGGAGTCGGTGCACTGCTCAATGACAGCATGGGTGGCAACATAGGCCTTGTTATATTGGGCCTCCGCCTTGGTCTCCGGCCTCCACATTGGACCTCAGCGGGTACCCGTTATCCTCCAAGAGCCAACCCAGAATCCTTCGGTGGTCCTCAAAGATGCCAGGCATTTCCAAGTGTCCCAGGATGTAACTGTCATGCACATTCCCTGGGAAGCATGCACACACATGCATGATCCAGAGGTGGTGATCACACATAAGTTGAACATTTAGGGAGTGGAATCCCTACCTATTAATGAAGGGCACTCCCTGATGCCCTTATGTTTGCAAGGCAACATGTATGCCATCAATTAACTCAAAGTTGGTATAGTTGGTATAGTCTGATGCCCGGGCACTCAGCGAAACTGTGACTTCATGGATGCACTTGTGGGCTGTAGCTTGGGAAATGCCACAAAGTCCCCACTCGAGCCCTGGAATGAATCGGTAGCATAGAGGTTCAGGGCTGCGGTGAGATTATGGCCACTGAGAATGGGTGTCCTCCTCCGCTAGAGGGTGCCAAGCCTGTGAGCATGTTCCACAGGTACATCACTGCTCAAAAAAGCAAAAAAGATCATCTCCTCAAAAAAGCAACGGTGCCTGTACACCTTGTTTCCACCTGGGTTTCTCCTCGGCTTGATGGGTGGCTGGGCCTTCAGGGTATATCGTGGTCCCCTGTGTATGGGGTGCCACCTCAAGCCTAAGCTGACGCTGCTGCCTTCTCCAGCATCTGGTCGTCTGGGCTGCCACAAATACCGCAAGGGCATCCTCTACGGTCTGACACCGCCATCCATTTTGTATGTGTAAGGAATTAGAGAAGGAGGGAGACCGGCAATCAATGATCTTGGCATCCACATCTTCCACTGGCGCTCAAGGTGCTGTTGAACATCCTTGCTTTGCAGGATGTTTAGGCCGTGGTGATGTGCTAGTTACATGCAGCACTCACTACACCAGCAGCAAAAGCATCAGCAATATGCAAAAGCATTTCTTTAACATTTTCATCAGGATGCTCATTTGGATTACTTTTGTGCACCAGGTCCCACAGCATCTTCTTGCTTCAAATGTGATTGCCTTCCAGTCTTATATGTCCTCCAAGACCCAAGTACCTGAGAAAGATTGTCCTTCTTTCCAGCTACAGAAAAAAAGGAAACAGCAACAGCAGCCTCCAGGCATTTGCAGCCACCAGCAGGAGCAAGCAGCAAACACAACCTGCAGCTATGAAGTGCTCTCACAACTAACAAGACCAATTCCTTATTAGCAATGGCCTTCAGCTGTGAAGCTTGAGGCTGCTCACAGTCAAAGGGGGTTAAAGTGACCTTCAATATAAAACCAAGAAATGGGCTTATTCCTGGAGGTTTTTGTAGGACAGACATGCAACAGCTGTAGTTGTCCCTGTTATGGGTGTCCACAAGGTGAAGGCCAAAAAAAGCCCTCAGCACCCCCCCAACCCCGCCCCAAGGGCGATGCCTGACTTGGAATGCTACAGCCTTCTGACCAAGCCCAAACCCTGAGGGGCCCCACTCCCCCACCAACTCCCCCCTCCCCCGACCATTAGGGAGGCAGCTCCAGTGACCTTGAGCTGCATGCCTGAAAATGGAAATGGCTACTCACCTCAGTTCCCCTCAGCTGCCATTGAGGCAGCTTCACGATTGTAAAAAGGAGTGCTAAATGACGCCTGTGTGATTTCCCACTGGGGAGCCAGTTCATTCCCGTGAGGCTGTTATATTAGATTTCAATCTTGCTAATGAGATGGAAATTGATGAAAATTGGGGTCAATGATATGCTCGTCATATTTGGGCGAGATCAGGAAATTGCCATTGGGAGCGGGCCATTTAGATAGCAAACTGATTCACACCTGGCGCGGAATTCGATTTTGGCCTTTCCTGCTATTTAATCGGCGTGCCCAGATCCACGCCGGACACAGCGTGATGGGTAAATTGTGCCCCATATCTAACAAATTTGATTGAATTTTTCGAGTGAGTGTCTAGATATGTAGAAGAGGGCATTGCAGTTGCCGTAATCTACTTTGACTTCAGTGAGACGTTTGATAAAAAAACGCACGCAAGACTGATCAAAAAGGTAAGAGTTCAAGGGATCCTGGGCAATTTGGCAAATTGGATCCAAAAATAGCTGATGGCAGGAGGTAGAGGGTGTTGGTCAAAGGTTGGTTTTGTAACTAGAAGCTTGTGTCCAGTGGTGTGCCACAGGAATGGTGTTGAGTAACTTGCTGTTTGTAGTGTACATTAATAATCGAAATGTGAATGAGGGTGTTATGATCAGTAAGTTTGCAGATGACACAAAAATTGGTGGTGTGGTAAATAGTGAGAAGGTAAGCCTTAGATTGCATGATGTGGAGATGCCGGCGTTGGACTGGGGTGAGCACAGTAAGAAGTCTTACAACACCAGGTTAAAGTCCAACAGGTTTGATTCAAACATGAGCTTTTGGAGCGCAGCTCCTTCCTCAGGTGAATGGCAAGGTATGTTCCATATAAATGTTTCTGGAACATACCTTGCCATTCACCTGAGGAAGGAGCTGCCCTTAGATTGCAGGGCAACATATGGTTGGTTAGGTGGGCAGAACGGTAGCAAATGGAATTTGACCCTGAAAAGTGTGAGGTGATGCATTTTGGAGGACTAACAAGGCAAGGGATGCTGGGAAGTACAGACGACCAGAGGGACTTGGGAGTGCATGTCCAAAGATCCCTGCAAGCAGCAGGGATATGTTGATAAGGAAGCACATTGGAGACTCGCCTTTATTAGCCAAGGTGTGTAAGATAAGAGCAAGGAGGTTTTGATGGAGCTGTATAAAACATTCCTGTGTGCAGTTTTGGTCGCCACACTATGGGAAAAATCTGATTGCATTAGAAAGGGTGCAGAGGAGAATTACCAGGATGTTGGCTGGGTGGAGCATTTCAGCGATGACGAGAGGCTGGTTAGGCTGCGGTTGTTTTCCTTAGAGGAGCAGAGACGGTTGAGGGGGTGAGGTAAATAAAATTATGAGAAACATAGATAGGGCAGATTGGAAGAAACATTCCCCTTAGTAGAAGTGTTAATAGCCAGGCGGCATAGATTAGAGCTAAGGGGCAGGAGATTTAGAAGAGATTTGAGGAAAATCTTTTTCACCCAGATAGTGGTTGGAATCTGAAACTCACTGCCTGAAATTGTGGGAGAGGCAGGAATCCTCACAACAGTTAAGAAGCATTTTGATGAGCACTTGAAACACCATAGCATACAAGGCTACGGAAGATGTGCTGGAAAATAGGATTAGAATAGTTAGCTCGAAGGCCGATATAAACACAATGGATCGAAGGGCATCTCTCTGTGCTGTAAAATGCTGACTCCATGTCAGCATTCTGACTGAAGCTGGTTGTGAAGGTTTCAGCCCAGACTCTTGCACCACGCACTGGGCTACGCCATCACTGAGGATTGGAGTGTTCCTGGATCTTCTATTCCCATTAGTTGCTTAATTGTCCACACAACATTCATGACTTTATGTGGCAAGACTGCAGAGTTTTGATTTAATCTCTGGATTGTTTCGCTTGGTCTCTAGCTTGCTGTGTACACTATTTAGTACAGATATAATCCTTTACTATAGTTTCACCAGATTGGTACTGCTTTTTACAACACTTTCTGTGGGTGGATTATTGTTTTGGGAACTCAACCTCTATTGTATATAAGGTCGTCAGTTCAGCACCGACTATTATACCCGGTGGGAACTACTGGGGGCTGTGTATTATAGCGTGTAAATAAAGCTATGTTTCTTTGATACAACTTGGTGTGGACTCCGTGACTTCATAAAACTGGCCAAGGTAGGAACCGGGCTGCAGAGTAGTCCCGACTGAGACTGGGGCTGTTACATGTAAATACTTTACTTTTGGTAATAAACCATGGTTGCATTCTCTGTCGGCCGACGCCAAAATCGGGAAAGGCAATTGGGTGGAGGATCGGTTGTGAGGCCAAAATTCTGGTTGGCCATGGGTGCCTCTCAGAATGCCATGCTCTGGTGCCTCGACAGCGGTGTCAATGCATTCTACTCTACACATACAGTAAAGACCATTCGCATATCATTAGCGGGCCTGACCCAGTATTCTCTGGGGTCTCTGCGATGCTACGCTTCCGCTGGGAGGAATTACCAAGTTACACTTGTGATTTCAAAAATCGTGAAAAAGGCGCCAGTGGTACCCCTGGTAGCATGGATGGGCGCCAGAGCCAGAGGCTCCCACAGTGTCAGACACCGACGGGGCCAGGAGTGCGGAGTGCCACGGGGAATGGCCGGAGGTGGGTGTGGAGATTGGGGGGCGGGGGGACATGCGGGGGCAGGGGTTGGGCACAGGAGTATGCATCATGTTAACATATCTGACTTTCACCCCCTACAGACAATGAACTTCAGAATCCAACCAGGAATGGTGGCCTTCATCCGAGTCGCCGCAGCCCTGCGAGCTGGAGCTGCTTGGGGAGGACCCTGCAGCAGCAAAACATTCCCCAGAGGAACAGGAGGCAGTGAGGGAGGTTGGGGAGCTGGCCACATGTCAGGCCGAGGAGGATGAGGCCTTGTGTGTACCGGCAGTGCCTGTCATTCGAGGACCTATCAAACGGGCATGCCATCGCAGACTCCAGCTGAGCAGAGGGTCAGTGCAACATATCTGCCAGGCCCCGCAGGCGGTATGGGGGATGACCCCCACTCCCGGTGGCCGTCACCCTGAACCTGTACATCACGGTGTCCTTCTAAGCGCCGAGTGGGGACCTGTACAGTCTTTCACAGACATCAGTGCACAAGTACATTTGCATTGTCTAGGAGGCCCTAAATGCCCAGTCACCACAGTATATCAAATTCAAAGTGGATCAAACCCACCAGGATGCCCAGGAAATAGGGTTCGCCGCCATCGCTGAGATGCCCTGTGTCCAGGGGGTGGTCGATGGGATGCATGTCCCCCTACGAGTACTGGCTCATGACAGGTCTTTCTTCACAAACCGAAAGGCGTTCCCCTCGATGAACGTGCAGATGGTATGTGACCATGAGATACACATCATGCATGTCGGTGCTTGACAACCGGGTAGTGTGCATGACACCTTCATCCTGGCACACCTGGCAGTTCCTGATCTCTTTGAGGTGCATCCCCAACTGAGGTGTTGGCTCCTCGGTGACAGGGTTTGTCCACTGCAGGTGTGGCTGATGAAGCCTATCTGGAGGCCACAGACCGATGCGGAGACTCACTACAACGAAGCCTATGCCATGACCAGGGGCATGATCGAGTGGTGCTTCTGCATCCTGAAGATGTGGTTCACGTGCCTGGACCGTTCTGGAGGGGCCCTGCAGTATAGCAGTAGGAGTGTCTCTCACATCGTGGTGGCCTGCTGCGTCCTCCACAACATCAAGCAGCAGAAGGGTGATGTGCAGGAGGACGAGGATGAACGGCAGGCCCCATCCAATGAGGAGGATGCGGAGGAGGGTGACGATGGGCAGGACATGGGGCCCAGGCAGGGAGCAATCTGTGCGCAAGGGCCAACGTGCTCTAATCGCCTCCAGGTCACCGGCTAAGGAGCCTTGTCATTGGCACGGACATCCCATCCCAGCTCTACACCCCATCCAGCCAACCACCCCCTCCCATGAACACCAGCTGGGTGATTCCTGCATGCGAGCTGGCCATTCCATCACACGGTCCCACCAAACCCTTGGGATGGCATTGTGGAGGGATGGGGTGGTGAAGGATAGGGGGTGAGGCACCGGAGCAGTGAGCGCTGGCTGAGCTGGAGTCCCAGGCCCAAGCCCACCCCTAATGTCTGTCCATATCCTCTTTGCCCATCCATTACACCCTCTCCATAGCCAGCCCAGCTTAATCCATCCCCCTGATCATCTGACAGAGCACCGAGGCAGGTTGAAACGTTGTGAAGAGGTGTTTATTGTACAGCGGTGAACATATAAATATAGGTATGTGTCCTAGCCCCCTAATGTGATACTGTGCGCTGCACCCTTGCCAACTTAACTGGTGTCTAACTTTCTGGCCCTAACGCTACATCTTGGTGGATCCCCAGGCGGTACATCAGGAGTGGAGGCGGCCATCAGATGGCACGTGGCGCAGTGGTTAGCACTGAGACTACGGCACTGAGGACCCAGGTTTGAATCCCGGCCCTGGGTCACTGTCCTTGTGGAGTTTGCACATTCTCCCTGTGTTTGCGTGGGTTTCATCCCCACAACACAAAGATGTGCAGGTTAGGTGGATTGGCCACTCTAAATTGCCCCTTAATTAGCAAATAATAATTGGATACTCTAAATTTATATTACAAAAAAGGAGTGGAGGCGGCCTGCTGCACTTCCCGCCTTGTGACCAGAGTGCTCTATAGCCGGTGTCCGGGGCGACCGGGCCTGGATGTGCCCGGCTTCTGCTCGTGTGTCCAGCTGGCGTGGTGCCGCACTGTTCTGCCCGCTGCCCATCAGATGCTCCAAGGATAGGAGGGAGGAAGTCTGAGGCGCTGAGGTGTTCCAACACCTACCCTGCAGGAGTCACCGGCATGGGCCCCATCACATCCCGCTCCCTTGGGATGCCCAATAATCCCCGGGCTATTCCATGCGATGGAGGTCCGAGCGGAGCTAATCCCTGAGGCTCCTCCACCACCTGGCGCTGCCAGTCCTGGAGGCCTACTCTTGTCCCGACCAGGATCTCAATGCTGGCGTCCCTGGAGCACAGGGAGCGGCCCACCTCCTGAGACTGTGCCACCACCTTTTGGGTCTGTGTTACATCAGCCAGCGTCCGGGCAATACCGACGCCCTCAGCCATGACCCACTGTGACCTGGCCATGCTCTGGAGCGCCGCTGTAATATCCAGGTGGCCCTGGTACATGGCTGCCTGTGACAGGACAGCCGGGCCCTGGGCCTCAGCCACCACCAGCAGAGTTCCCAGGCCTTGAATATCTTGACCCATGGCCGAAACCTTTGCCCCCAAGGTCTCCACCGCAGACGCCCCCGTGTGGTGTTGTCCTAGGTGGCAGGCATGGTTGGCACCACCTCCTGCTCCTGTAAATGGTTGGACGCCTCCAATTGCACCTGCAGGCACTGGATGCTCGCCAACAACCCCTCATGCAGTCCCTGGCTCTATGACTGCATCTCCGCTATAGATGGACTGCCCTTTCCTGAAGTCTGAAACCCATCTGGACAGCAGCTAGTCCCTGGGTTCAGGCAGCCGTCCGACCATCCACCCCTGGCAGTTGTGATCCGCCTTCGCCTACGTTGTGTGGTGGAGACAGAAAATTTAGTATTAGACAGTTGGACGCATGCAGCACAGGCGGTGGGTAGCTAGTGGCCTTCGTGGCCAGGGCACATGGCTGGGGGTGGGAGAATGTTTACAGGTGTGCGGGATGGGGGCTAGTGCCAGGGGAGCAGTGCTGTCTACTTACCCTGGCTGCCCAGAGGAGGTTGTGCATTTTTTTCCGGCACTGCTGTCCGCTACTAATAGTTGGGCCCACGGCGCCCATGCCACTTGCACCCAGGCCCAGTGTACTTCAGCAGGTAGTAGCCTCCTTCCCACCCCGTCATGCAAGGTAGCCCGCCTCTCCTCTATGGCATCTAGCAGGGTCTCCACATCTGCAAACTGGGGTGCCGCTCTCCATGATGCCATCTTGTTGCTGAGATGAGTGCGCTTTGGGGTGCTTATATACAGCTGCAACTTGTCAGCCTCTCGAGTATCAATCCCAGCGAATTTGACACCGTTTTTTATTGGAATCCATTGTTCTCCATGTGGCGCTGGTGCTAACGCATTAATAGTTGAACAATTGCTCCTGAAGCAGCGCCAATTTTGCTGTTCTAGAAATCTACTGATTTTGTCCTGACGCCAACACTTAAGGCTCGGTTTTCCCAAAAGGGAACAAAGTTCTCGAGTGAGTGTGTGCATTTCCTGGTGCTCACAGTGCCAAGAAACGCATGGCTAATCCATGCGACTCGCATTGAATAAGGGACCTGATCTGGGAACATGTGGCCGAGGCCGTTTTGTACAGTGGGGATCTCCACTCGCTGGAACTCCCCATTGTAGCGAGAGATCGAGACGCCATTATTAAATGGCCTCCCAATCTCCGAGGCCCTCAAAACAGTCCCCTCCAGCCCTCCCAAACACCCACCTCGGCCCGATCACGCACGCGCAAAAAATGCTTACCTGGCAGTGCTCATGCCAGGGTGCTCAGGCAGCACCAGCAGTACCAGGGCACCAAGCTGGTGAAAGGGCATACAGTGGGGCCATTTGAGGGGAGTTCTCCAAGGCATAGGGGATGAATCACAAAGGCTCAGGTACGTCAGGAATCTGCACATTAGATTTTTCAAAAGGTGATCCCGTTCATTGTGGGTTGGAATCACATCGCTATTTCTCGAGGTACGGTTGACTGGGTAGATCCCAGAAGCGGGGCCACCCTGCTTTCAACAGCCATGCTGTGCTACGGCACGCTGTTTTTCGGGCACAGTGGATTGTGCGCTTAGTTTCTGAAATGGAGAATCCCTCCCCATTTGTTTTGCTCTCCTTTCCAGGCTCTGTGATTACTAAAATGACAATTTCAAATAACTGGCCATTTAAAAATACTTTTGAATAATAGTCTGGTCTGAATTTCCCGAAGTTGATATTTAAAGAAGGACCTATAGATCTTTTTATCAAACCATAGTACATCAAGCATTATCCATGTCTTATGCATTACCACTCCTTGCGACATTAATATTTCCCATCAGTACATTTAGAAAAAATGAAGAGTAGTTTATAGTGTAACCGCCAGTTCCAATCCACAATTATTTTATCTTCAAGACTTGTAAGAGCTTTCTCTGGCACTCTACTGATCTGCACCACACCCTCCCATTTGGCAGCACCACGCTTAATATAGTCTGAGGTAGGGAGTTTCCAGTGTTTCACCCCACAAGTACAAGCATGTGAGTGTCATTTGAACCATTCCACACTGGACTGATTCTCCTTCATCTTAAACAGGTTCACTCAGGAAACTTTCTTTATCCTGTACTCCAGGTCTGTAATAACTAGAACACAGTGAAACTAAAGTCGGCGCCTTTACTGAAGCCAATTTTTTAACCAGAAAAGCCATGATTGTTACCCAGGACTACACTAACAAACTACACAGCTGAAGATAGCATTTATGGAGTCACATATGAAAAGTGCGGATTAACTGGCATGCTGATGACAACATTACATTCAGTTGTGGGATAGTTTTACATCTCCTTGAAGAGCAGCAGCAGTTTGTCACATGAAGTAAAAGAGGAGGTTTTGGAATAAAAAGAAAAGGTCCAGCAGAAGATGACCAGCCACTAAAAGATGAGCTACCCAGATTTATGGGGACATTCTTTCCTTCAAATCTGGTATCATAATTAGTTAGACATTCTTATATGGGAGTGCTTTTCTTATACAATCAATCTTTATTACTGCTGACTGTAGCCATCTAAGATGGCCACCTGCAAAGGACCATGGCATGGGAATTATGGCCAACCCATGACTCAGACAGATACAGAGCCTATGTGTATCTGAAACACAGGTAACCAGACCTGATCGAAACCCCCGCTCATTTGCATTTTAATGGCCCATTTTCCCAGGACAATAGAACTCCAATTAAGCAACCGGTACAGCCACAGGCTGATCGGCACCACTCCCCTTACTCAGAAAGCCCAACTGCCAAGGTCAATGACCGCGAAGGACCCACCCAGCCACCAAGGCACCCACCCTTTTATTGGCCGAAATCGAAGACAGTGATCAGAGCCCTGTCAAACTATTGGGTCAAGGTTAAGGACTACCCCAAAGAGCGCAAAATCCCAGAGGGATAAAAGAGGAGACAGCCATGTGTTCTGTCTCTTTTGAATCCGGGCTGTGTCATCCCAATCGTAGCAGGAACAGCCAGCCAAGTTCAAGACCAACGATCGCTACCTGATGGATGAACCCAGCAGAGACAGAGCCACTTTCTTCGAACCAGCCAAGTGAAATCCAGATAAAGGCCTTATCCATTTGCACAGTGCCGGTCGCCCTGAAGTTAAGTATAGGTCATTGTAGCTGATAGGTGTAGTTTAACTCATAGTAGATATTGTGTTTGCATGTCGAGATAACTCTTGTGTATGTAAATAAACCATCTTTTGAACTAACTGACTGGTTGCGTGGTCCTTTGATCGATATAAGGGAAGGTTTGTGGTTCACTAAGATAAATAGAAATACCCACAGTACTGGCGACGCTGCTCCGTGGGACCGAAAAACATCAACATTATTGGCAACATGACTAAGCAGATACATCAAGTTGGATAAAAAAGACATGATGGCTTTAATATATGTGTAATATATGCAATTTATGTGCAACATATGTGTAAAGGGCAGCATGGTAGCACAGTGGTTAGCACTGTTGCTTCACAGTATCTGGGTCCCAGGTTCGATTTCCGGCCTGGGTCCCTATCTTTGTGGAGTCTGCACGTTCTCCCCATGTCTGCGTGGGTTTCCTCCGGGTGCTCTGGTTTCCTCCCACAAGTCCCGAAAGATGTGCTATTAGGTCATTTGGACATTCTTAATTCTCCCTCAGTATACCTCAACAGGTGCTGGAGTGTGGTGACTTGGGGCTTTTCACAGTAACTTCATCGCAGTGTTAATGTAAGCCTACTTGTGACAATAATAAAGATAAGCTGGAGGTCAAAATGCTACTGTCACCAAAGTGAAATGATAGAAGTAGAATATAGACCTCTTACAAAATTTCCTGTGGACCAACTTGTGATATAGTTGCCCTTCTAGTTTACAGATAGCAGGTCCAAGCCATTCTGCCTCTCCAGGGACAGACTGGCTATACAATAATTGGGAGAATACCTCGTTCCACTATCTGCATCTTGTTTTTCCATCAGATGCAAAGTATTCTGTGTCCCTGCAGGGTAACCAGTGTGTGTCAGTGACTTTTTTATTGCTGTCACCTGGGATGTCCTGTTTGCATGAGGGAAATTCTTCTGTCACTTAGCAAGCAGCTGGCAGCAGCTTGAGGGTTACGTTCCTCTACATATGGGCCGGGATTCTCCGAGCCTCCGCTCCACAATCCGCGGGGGCGGAGAATGGGGCGTCATACCCACGTTGGGTCCGACACCTTCCCGCGATTCTCTGGGGACCGGAGCAGCAGCTAGTAAGTCTTCATTACCACCTCTACCCATTCCACACCCATGAAAAGTAACTCGTTTTACATTCCATGCCGAATGTCAGATTGAATCCTGCAGGTTTAAGAACATAAGAACTAGGAGCAGGAGTAGGCCATCTGGCCCTTCGAGCCTGCTCCACCATTCAATGAGATCATGGCTGATCTTTTGTGGACTCAGCTCCACTTTCGGGCCTGAACACCATAACCCTTCATCCCTTTATTCTTCAAAAAACTATCTATCTCTATCTTAAAAACATTTAATGAAGGAGCCTCAACTGCTTCTCGGAATTCCATAGATTCATAACTCTTTGGGTGAAGAAGTTCCTCCTAAGCTCAGCCCTAAATCTACTTCCCCTTATTTTGAGGCTATGTCCCCTAGTTCTGCTGTCACCCGCCAGTGGAAACAACTTGCCCGCATCTATCCTATCTATTCCCTTCATAATTTTATATGTTTCTATAAGATCCCCCCTCATCCTTCTAAATTCCAACGAGTACAGTCCCAGTCTACTCAACCTCTCCTCATAATCTAACCCCCTCAACTCTGGGATTAACCTAGTGAATCTCCTCTGCACACCCTCCTGCGGTGGCGGTCGCATGCAGAATGGCGGACCCACACAGCAAGCCTGCCACGACAATTTAGGCCCTCCTGAGATTGCGCACGCCCGCTGATCTGTAGCCCCCGATCGTGAGCCTGGTGCCCTGATCCCCCCGCCCCCCACCAGGGCGAACACGGACTGATTCCGTAGCCGCCACTCTGAGCTTCCGCCGGATGGAACCATGAGTGAACCACGCTGGCAGGAACTCGGCCGGTTGTCGCCAAAGAATTGCCGCGGGGGCTTCTTTCAATGGCCCCCAACCGGTGCCACGTCGACCATATGCGCCAGTACGTCCTTTCTCAGGTAAGGAGACCAAAACTGAACACAATACTCCAGGTGTGGCCTCACTAACACCTTATACAATTGCAGCATAACCTCCCTAGTCTTAAACTCCATCCCTCTAGCAATGAAGGACAAAATTCCATTTGCCTTCTTAATCACCTGTTGCACCTGTAAACCAACTTTCTGTGACTCATGCACTAGCACACCCAGGTATCTCTGCACAGCAGCATGTTTTAATATTTTATCATTTAAATAATAATCCCATTTGATATTATTCCTACCAAAATGGATAACCTCACATTTGGCAACTTTGTATTCCATCTGCCAGACCCTAGCCCATTCACTTAACCTATCCAAATCCCTCTGCAGACTTCCAGTATCCTCTGCACTTTTTGCTTTACTACTCATCTTAGTGTCGTCTGCAAACTGGGACACATTGCCCTTGGTCCCCAACTCCAAATCATCTATGTAAATTGTGAACAATTGTGGGCCCAATACTGATCCCTGAGGGACACCACTAGCTACTGATTGCCTACCAGAGAAACACCCATTAATCCCCAATCTTTGCTTTCTGTTAATTAACCAATCCTCAATCCATGCCACTACTTTACCCTTAATGCCATGCATCTTTATCTTATGCAGCAACCAGTATCTACAGGGTGGGAAGGGCTATGGCTTTAAGTGGTGACGATTCCAAATACTGTGGCATGGTTTGTAGTGAAAAAGGATCCAACATCTAGCTCAAGTGATCTAAGACACAAATAGCAATTGAAAAAAAGGCACTCAATAGGTTCATGTGCACAGTTGGTGCATAGAATATGTGACCTATTTCATGCTAAAGCACAATCAGTGTTTTACACTTACTGACAGACATTTATACAGATAACCTATATGATCATAGTAGTACAAGGAACACAGTGTTTCTCTCCCAGGTTTGTGCACGTACTGGATCCCAACCGGTGATTTATCATTTTTTTTAATATAACAATAATAATTTAATTAACTGTTCAAAGATTGTTGAACTACAACACTACCAATTTGCATTCAGACACCTTTAAGGTAATAAACCTAAAACACTTTACAGGAAAGGTGGTCTTGTGGCGCAGAGGATAGTGGCCCCGCCTCTGAACCAGGAACCACAAGAACATATCAGGGAGAATGACCAGTAGCTTAGTCATGAACTTGCTTTGTAAGGGATGTCTTAAATGGGCAGAGAGCAAATAAAGATGGGAAGAGGTTTAGGGGCACTGGCAGAGTAATTGATACACAAGAAGCTAAAATTAGAGGAACAGAGACTTTGAAGAGTTGAGGGGTTGGAGATAGGGGGGTGAAGCTACGGAGAGTTTTGAAAACAAGGCTGAGAATTTAAAAATTGAGGCATTGCTTAACCGCAAACCAGATTAAGTTGACATGCACAGGGATGGTGGGTGGAATGGGACTGGGTGCAAATATGTACATGGGAGGTAGAGGTTTGGATTATCTCAACTTTACAGAGGGTAGAATGTGAAGGCCAGCAAGGAAATTGTCAAGTCGAGAGGTATGAAAAGCACGGATGAGGGTTTAAGTAGAGGATGGGCTGACAGACAAAGTCGAGCAATGTTATCGAGGTGGAAATAGGTGATCTTAGTGATGCTGTTGGAGCTTATCATGGGGCCATAACTGACACTAAGGTTGCGAACAGCCTGGTTCAACCACAGTTACCAAGGAGATAGATGCAGTTGGTGACTGGGGAACAAATGTTCTAACAGGGACCGATGAAATGGATGCTATTCTGCCCCCACATTGCACTCAGCACATCTCCTGTTATTCCTGGAGAATAGCAGGAGAACCTCAAAACTGGGTTCGCGCCAGGCACCAAATGTAATACGATCCTCCTAGCCCGCGGCACCGGACGCAATCTGGTCCACACCTTCGCTTGGCATGAACCAGACTTGCATATTTAAATTCGTTTTTAAACTTATTCAAATATGCATATCCGGGTTTTAGCCAGTGTCTCCCAGCCACGGGGATTCAACATCCCCGCCAGCACAGCGTGAGGATGGTGCGAAACACTACTGCTCTCTATCACTGCTGGTTTGGCACTGCCAGGGTGCTAGGGGCACTTCCAGCATGCCAGTGTACTGGGGCAGTGTCAGGATGCCAAAGGGCACTGACAAGGGGCAGGGCCTGAGAGAGGACATGGCCCTGAAAAGCAGGGAATTCCAGTGGTGGCATGAAGGGGGGGGCCTAAGGGGGGCATGAGGGAGGCCATTGACGACCCCATAGCAGGTTGTCGATCACTTGGAGTGGGGTGGCTACTGGTACCACCAACAGGAGGTGGAGTGGGGTGGGTGGCCTGATGCCTATGAGTGAGGGCGTGTGGTCTCTGCTGGTGAGACGGGGGAAGGGGGCTGTAGGGTTGTCTGGAGATCAGAGCGATGTTTAAAAACGGCCAGTTTCTTTAGTCCTGCAGATCTGTTTCCCAGCAGGAATCGCCCCGAGCTCCAAATCAATGACTAACTGTGGGTGCATTTGCGATGGGTATCAAGGCAGGACAGCCGGTTGGACCCTCACCAGTTTTCCAATCCAAAATGACACAGGGTGTGACTTAACTAATTGGGAACAAAGTCCCATAGCAAGCATGTTTAGTCGTGTGCTTTCAGGTGCTCTCAGCACCGCGAAACACATGGCTTTACAACGTGACTCGCATTATTTAAGGGGCCTTTGCGGGGAACATGCAGCCGGGGCCACACATAATCCCGTTTTGTACACTGAGGACCTCCGCTCACTGGAACTCCCCAGTGCAAGAGATAGGGATGCTATTTTTAAATGGCGGCCCAATCTCCGAGTCCCCTGAAGCAACCCCCGACACCGCCCAGCCCGAACGCACTATGGGAGGGTTCCTGGCCTTGGCCGCCCCAACACCCACACAGAGCAACCCCGGCCTCATCGCACAAATGCAAAAATGCCAAGCTGGCATTGCCAAGGTGCCAGGTGGCACCACCCTGCCCAGAGGGCATGCACCTGGGGGCCTCTGCTCCCTTGGGAGACCCCCATGAGTACCTGTAAAAGTGATGCCTAGCACAATGTGTGGGATTTAGATCGCACCATTTCACGAGATCACATTAGATCATGCGAGGCGTGACGAGTCAGGTAGATGCTGGGAGTGGGGTTTCCCGGCTTTTATCGGCCACAATGCACCACGATGCTCTTCGGGCCTAGCATGGTCGCTGGATTGCTCCCTTAGCAATTTTGGGGGAAAATTCCACTCAATATTTTCAACCTTCCCAATATTTAAAAAAAAATTTAGAGTGCCCAATTCATTTTTCCAATTAAGGGGCAATTTAGCATGGCCATTCCACCTACCCTAAACATCTTTGGGTTGTGGGGGAAAAACCCACGCAAACATGGGGAGAATGCGCAAATTCCACACGGACAGTGACCCAGAGCTGGGATCGAACCTGGGACCTCGACGCCGTGAAGCAGCAATGCTAACCACTGTGCCACCATGCTGCCCCCAACCTTCCCAATATTTAACAACATCAACCATACCACACCATTGATGGAAGTGTCTTATGTTGAATACGGCCATTGTATAGAAAAGACAATAAGCAGATATTTTAAATATCAATAAAGCTTTTTGACTATCGGCTGTTCAGCAACTGAGTGATATCATGATTGTCAACAACCATGTGTGCATAATTACAATGGCTCTTCAATCCTTCTCAGTTGAATCTTCCTAAATCAGGGTTTTTCTGCTGGGCTAAACTATCACATTGCTGACTTCCCATTAGCATTGTAGTATTGGCAATTACTGTTAAATATGTCAAAATACTCAAATAGACAAACATATCTGAGACTTCAACATGGTTACATTGAAGTGAAATCATGGAGGAGGTTTTATGGGGCTTGCAAGAGCTGGAAACATAGTGAATGGCGTGACTTCATTAGGAGAGATTACAGACAGTTTAGGTGAGTGGGCAGTGAGGTGGCAGATGGAGTGGGCAATGAGTTGGCAACTGGAGTATATTATGGGTAGTTTGTGGTTACTCACTTTTCCAGTAAGAATAGAAAAGCTGAATATTTTTCAAAAGGTGTGAAACTTGTAAAAGTTGACGCAAAGGGACTTGGACGTACTCTGAAGGAACACAGAAAGTTAGCATGCAGGTACAATAAATAATTAGAAAGGCAAATGGTATGTTGGCTTTTATTGCAAGGGGATTGGAGTACAGGTCTTGCTCTAATTGTAGCGCGTTTTGGTGAGACTACAGAAGGGATTCTCCGGCCTTCCAGCCACGTGTTTCTCAGTGGCAAGAGACAGTGCGCTGTTCGCTGGTGGCTGGATTCTCTGCTCCCGCCACTGTTAATGGGAATTCCCATTGAAGTCACTCCCACCACCAGGAAACCCGTGGGTATGGGTGCGCTGCCGGCGGGACCAGAGAATTCCACTGCCAGCGAATGGCTGGAAAACTCCGACCCACATCTGGAATACTGTGCGCATTTTGGGTCTCCAAGGATATACTTACTTTGAAGGTGGCACAAGGATTGTTCACTAGATTGTTTCTCGGGATGAGAGGGTTGTCCTGTAATGAGAGACTAAGTAAATTGGGCCTGTACTCTCTGGAGTTCAGAAGAACGGGAAGTGATCTAATTGAAATATGTATAAATTCTGAAGTGGCTTGATGGGGTAGACACTAAGAGCTTGATTGCCTTTGCTGTGGAATCCAGAATGTGGGAACACAGTCTCTGGATAACTGACCGATCATTTCGGACTGAGGTGTTCATTCAAAAAGCTATGAATCTTTGGATTGTCTACTTCATCGTTTAGTATCTTTAAGGCTGAAGTAGTTAGAATTATGATCTCTTGTGGAATCGAGGGGGTGCAGGCAGGAAAGCAGAGTTGAGATAGAAGATCACCCCTGATAAGATGGAATGGCAGAGCAGGCTCGAGGGGCCTTAAGATCTACTCCTGTTATTTCTTATTTTTCATGCGATCTTTGCTTACTTTGAAGTCAGTGGTTTCATACAGAGTGTTGATATGCAGCTGCCTATGATTGTTCTTGATCATCCTTACCGTGGCACTTTCCTCCAAGTTTGACATTCTCTTATGCATATGCTTCCAGTTTCCCTTGGTACGTAGCCATGTATTGACATTCAGAACAGTAGCTAGCCACACCTGTTTTATCTTATAGGAACTGGGTAAGCTGCTCCCTCTCAAATGGAGCAAGGAACTCACTGTGGCCTCACACCTGGAAATCATCATTCTTGGCTAATCTTATTTTATGCCTTTATCATTGTCCTACCATATCTTTGGAGAATCCCTAGTTGGATTAGTGTTATGTATATTGTTTGATTGGCTGTTTGGCAACATCGTTGCAGTACACTTTGGATTGGCCACTTAATTGTGTATTTATTTTAGTACATCATAGCTCACTCAAGCTTTCAGGAAGGTCACAAGATAAAGTTAGTTTATAACAACTAGCATTTATATGGTGCCGTTAATGTAATTAAATGTCCCAAAGCATTTTGTAGGAGTGTTATCAAAGTAGATTTGACACTGAGCCACATAAGGAAGTATTAGGACAAATGACAAAGTGTTTGGTTAAAGAGGTAGGTGTTAACAAATGAGTTAAAGGATAATAAATAAAGCAATCCCTCACTCACAACAGGGAGCTCCACTTGAAGAGAGCATGGATCCTCCATTTCGCATTAGAATGTTGTAGTCCTCTCTCTGACCTTTGTTCAGTCCGATTGCATCTCCCAAATGGGAGTGTAAAATTGCTGTTTCGTGCATTGTGTTGGAAATGGGCAAAATAATAACTTGCCATTTTTTAAAAATTGTCACAAGTAGGCTTACATTAACACTGCAATGAAGTTACTGTGAAATGCCCCTAGGCATCACACTACAGCGCCTGTTTGGGTACACTGAGGGAGAATTCAGAATGTCCAATTCACCGAACAAGCACACCTTTCGGGACTTGTGGGAGGAAACTGGAGCACCCGGAGGAAACCCATGCAGGCACGGGGAGAATGATGGGGTGAACCTTAATGTTGGTTAATCTTAAACAACAAGGAAATAATATTCCCCAAATGTATTCCCATTGTGGCCAAACATTCCTCCTCTACCTCTGGAAAAATGGCATGTTGCCAGATTTATACCATTAAATGATGTAACTCAGCAACACAGCAGCAATAATTATCAAAATAGCATACAGTGTAATTGAGGGGTAGCATTATATTTGCATCAGCACCCTTAACCCACACAAGATGAAACTCTATAGTACTAGAGATGAGTACCATCTCTCTGCTGAAGACATGCAGCAAAATGCTGCTTTTATATAGAAATATAAGATGGACAAATTAGTTCCAATGGCGTTGAATGCAACAGAGATAGCAATTACTGGTCAAATCTGTCTGTCAGCTGAAATAATTAACACCATATCGGTGAGTTCCAGTGATAAGGTTTAAATGCAAATGTGCAAGACTGGCATCTGTAACACTACATTGGAAAAACAAATTTAATGTGCTGGGTGAGGATGTTAGTGAGACAGTGTGATATAAACAAGTAAATTTTGCATGCATTGCATTAGCAAGTATGTGCATGATGCAGTGATGCCCAACTGGCACAGGGCTATGGTTAGTTTTTGCAATTTTCTAAATTGATGCTCAACGATCAAGTTATCTCTAAATCTCTGCTGTAATCTGTTTTTGCTTTAAAGGAAAATAAGGGCGTATGTGTCAGAAATACTTTTGAACAGATCCAAGATATCACCTACTTGGAAGATTTTGAACTGATCTCAATCCTCTGCACCAAACAAAATTGTAGCTAACTCCACAAAAGTCCACTCACCTTCCAGCCAATTTATTCCATAATCTCCTGTTTCTAAATACAATGGGGTTATCAGCAACAGAACTGACATCTGGAGTTATTTCATCCAAAGGGTTCACTCGGAACACATTTCAAGAACTTACAAATATATATTTGTCTTAACAACTACCAAGTTACTCTCTGGCCCAGCTCAAAATGGGTAATTAATGGTCAAACAGCAGTTCTGGTATATTCAATGAAACTCTTTACCATCAATCTAGTGATTCTACCAGAGTCCATTCTGAATGGACTTCAGGATCATTAATGGGTGCCCTTCATCTGCAGCTATCTATTCTGCATTTGATCCACATTGGATTGTCCTTTAGAAAATAGATGTACAATGTTATTAAAATGAACCGTGTAGTACTTCAATGATAAACACTGTCCCAAGAAAGAAAAGGCTTTAGGAAACATAATTGTACACTATTTTCTTTCAATTGTTGAGAAAGGACACTTGAATATTTTAAAATGTAAACTTTGTCATCGATATTTTGTTTACAAAATTGGATGTAAATTGGTTTACACATTTCCTTCTTTATATATATGCATTTTAACAACAACCAAGTTACTCTTCTGACACTACCCAAGATGGGTAATTTATATCTGACAAAAGACTTCCAGTAACATTTGAGGTCGAGCTGCTCAATATGGCAATAACTGTATTTCCACTTACAGGTATATATATCTATTTGACTCTCACTTATAATTATGTTCAATGACTTTGTCAACTCACTTTCCCTAAAGATTATTTCTACTCACAAATTACATAACAAAATATTAAGCAGAATGTAAGGATCCCTGTGCCTAGTAAATCGATTTCATGATCTTGGCTTTCAAATCTCTTTATGGGCGCACTGTCCCTTAGTTGTCTCCTCCAGCCATACATTGCCAAACTCACCAGATACTCCTCCAATCCTCCACTCATTCCAGCTCATTTTGCTCTCCCAGCCATTCTTTCATGCACAATGCCAGTCTTTTGGAACTCTCAACCTGCTTTCAAAAGCCTCTCCAAACTTTTCTTTTCATTTGTTCTTTTCCACCTTCCCCCAATCTTTCTGCTTTGCTTTCTCCTTCTTGAATGGCTTTCATTTCACTCCATTCGCTTGTGAAGGTCTGGACAGGGAGGGAAATATAGAAACGTAGAAAAAGATATCACCTTGTAGTCATCTGGGTTTTTTTCAGACTACTGAGAATGAAACTCACTATCAATCCCAGAACATAAGATTTTGAAACATGTACATGTTCATCAAGATCCTCTATATGAACACCCAAAAGCAGTTCACAGGAGTGATAGCAAACAACATTTTACAGCTACCACACAGTGAGGTATTCGGACAAGTGACCAAAACCTTGGTCAAATAAGAAGATTTTAAAGAACAGCCTAAAGAGAGAGTCAGAGAGATTTAGTGAAGAAATTTCAGTGCTCAAGATCATTCCCCTGCATAACAGATATAGCGTTTTGGATACTGTTGAGGGGTATGACCTCTGAGGGGAGAGCAGCAATAGCCAAATTCATTGCTGGGTGCAATTCATTCATTGTTGGTTGTGCTGCAGAGGGAAGGAGGAAAAAGTGTGGGAATGCAATCGTTATAGGGGATTCGATTGTAAGGAGAAGATAGGCGTTTTTGTGGCCGCAAATGAGACTCCAGGATGGTATGTTGCCTCCCTGGTGCTAGGGTCAAGAATGTCTCGGAGCGGTTACAGGTCATTATGGAGGGGGAGGGTGAACAGCCAGTGGTCGTGGTACACATCGGTACCAACGACATAGGTAAATAAAGGGATGGGGTCTGAAAGCAGAATATAGGGAGTTGGGAAGAAAGTTGAGAAGTCGGACCTCAAAGGTAGAGACCTCAACATTACGACCAATGTCACGTGCTAGTCAGAGTAGAAATAGTAGGATGTATCGGATGAATACGCAGCTGAAGAGATGGTGTGAGGAGGAAGATTTCAGATTCCTGGAGCATTGGGACTATTTCTGAGGGAGGTGGGACCTGTACAAACTGGATGGGTTACACCTGGGCAGGATTGGGACTGATGTCCTTGTGGGGGTACTTGCTAGAGCGGTTAGGGAGGTCCTAAACTAATATGGCAGCGGGATGGGAACCAATGTAAAGATTCAGAGGGGGGGAATCAAGAACAAGAGAAAAAGACAGAAAGGAGAATAAGAAAAGTGATAGGCAGAGAAATCAAAGGCCTATATCAAATAATAACACTGCAAGAAATGGGCAGCACGGTAGCATTATGGATAGCATAATTGCTTCACAGCTTCGATTCCGGCTTGGGTCACTGTCTGTGCGGAGTCTGCACATCCTCCCCGTGTGTGCGTGGGGTTCCTCCGGTTTCCTCCCACAGTCCAAAGATGTGCAGGTTAGGTGGATTGGCCATGATAAATTGCCCTTAGTGTCCAAAATTGCCCTTAGAGTTAGGTGGGGTTACTGGGTTATGGGGATAGGGTGGAGGTGTTGACCTTGGATAGGGTGCTCTTTCCAAGAGCCGGTGCAGACTCGATGGGCTGAATGGCCTCCTTCTGCACTGTAAATTCTATCTATGTAAACAGTAGGGAAGGGACAAGGTATGCTAAAAGGACTAGCCTTAAGGTTTTCTACCTGAATGCATGGAACATTCAAAATAAAATGGATGAATTAGTTGCGCAGATAGATGTAAAGGGATATGATTATAGTTGAGATTACGGAGATATGGTTCCAAGGTGACCAAGAATGGAAACTAAACATTGAGGATTGTTCGGTTTTTAGGAAGAACAGACAGAAAGGAAAAGGTGGTGGAGTTGCATTGTTGATTAAGGAAGATATTGATACAATATTGAGGAAAGATATTAGTACAGTTGATGTGGAATCTGGCTGAGTGGAGTTAAGAAACATCAAAGGGCAAAAAACATTCATAGGGTTGTTATACAGACCAACAAATTCCCGTGGTAATATTGGGAATAGCATTAGACAGGAAATCAGAGCTGCATGTGATAAAGGAACATCTGTGATTATGGTTGACTTTAATCTGCATATAGATTTGGTGACTCAACTTAGTCACAGTACAAAAGAGGAGGAATTTCTGGAGTATATATGGGATAGTTTTCCGAACCAGTATGTTGAGGAACCAACAATGGAACAGGGCATCTTGAACTGGGTGTTGTGCAATGAGAAAGGATTTGTTGCTAATCAAGTTGTGAGAGAACCTTTGGGGATGAGTGACCATAATATGGTAGAATTCCTTGTCAAGGTGAATAGTGAGGTAGTTGATCTTGAACCTCAATAAAGGTAGCTATAATGGTATGAGGCATGAGCTGGCAATGACGGACTACAAAACATTACTAAAAGGAAGGATAGTGGACAGGCAATGGCAGGTATCCAAGAAATGAATAGTTGAACTCCAAATGTTGTTTATTCCTATTTGGCACAAGAGTAGAAAGGCAATTTTGACCAAACCAAGGCTTATAAGGGAAATTAGAGAAAGTATTAGATTCAAAGAAGAGGCATACAAATTAGCAAGAAAAAACAATAGACCTGAGGATTGGAAATAGTTTAAAATTCAGCAAAGGCAGACCAAGGGATTAATTAAGAAGGGGAAATTACAATTTGAAAGTAAACTAACGGGGAACATAAAAACTGACTGTAAAAGCTTCTATAGGTATGTAAAGAGAAAAAGGTTAATAAAAACTAATGTAGGCCCCTTACAGTCAGAAACAGGGGAATTCATAACAGGGAACAAAGTGGCTGAGGAACTAAATTTGTACATTGCTTCTGTCTTAACAAAGGAAGACATGAATAATGTACCAAAAGTTCTGAGAAAAACATGTTTTAGTAGGAAACTGAAGGAAATTAGTATTAGTAAAGAAATGGTTTTGAGAAAATGAATGGGATTTAAAGTGGACAAATCTCCAGGGCCCGATAATCTTCATCCCAGAAGTGGCCCTCAAAATAGTAGATCCATTGGTGTTCATTTTCCAAAATTCTTTAGTCGTTGGAAATAGTTCCGACAGATTGGAGGGTAGCGAATCTGGCTCCACTATTTGAAAAGGGAGATAGAGAGAAAATAGGGAAGTATAAACCAGTGAGCCTAATGGTGGTAGTAGGGACGTTTCTGAAGTCCATTATCAAGGGTTTCATAGCACAGCATTTGGAAACCAGTGGTGCAATCAGACAAAGTCAGCATGGATTTACAAAAGCGAAATCATGCTTGACAATCTAATAGAATTCTTTGAAGATGTAACTAGTAGAGTTGACCAGGGAGAACATTGGGTGTGATTTATTTAGACTTTCAGAAGGCTTTTGACAAGGTCTCACATAGCAGATTAATATGTAAAGTTAAAGTGCATGGGATTATGGGTAATGGCTTGAGATGGTTAAAAAGTTGGTTAGCAGAGAATAAATGGGTCTTTTTATGATTGGCAGGCAGTGACTATAGGAGCACTGCAGGGATCTGTGCTAGGACCCCAATGTTCACATTATATATTAATAACTTGGATGAGGGAAATAAATGTATTACCTCTAAATTTGCAGATGACACAAAGTTGGGTGGGAGAGTGAGCCGTGAGGCGGATACAGAGATGCTTCAGTGGGTTTTGGACAGGCTGAGTGAGTGGGCACATGCATGGCAGATGCAGTAGAATGTGGATAAATATTGGGCGGCATGGTGGTGCGGTGGTTAGCACTGCTGCCTCACGCACTGAGGACCCAGGTTCGATCCCGGCACCGGGTCACTGTCTGTGTGGAGTTTGCACATTATCTCTGTGTCTGTGTGGGTCTCACCCCCACAACCCAAAGATGTGCAGAGTAGGCGGATTGGCCAGGCTAAATCGCCCTTAATTGAAAAAAGAATTGGGGTACTCTAAAATTAAAACAAAAATTATCTGGATCAATGTGAGGTTATACACTTCAGTAGGAAAAATAAGAAGGCAGATTATTATCTGAATGGGTGTAAATTGAGAAACATGAACACTCAGCGAGACCCTGGTATCCTCGGACATCAGTCACTGTAAGTAAGCATGCAGGTACAGCAGGCAGTAAAGAAGGAAATGGTATGTTGGCCTTCAAAGAGAGAGGATTTGAGTACAGGACTAGAGATGTTTTACTGAACTTGTAAAGGGCATTGGTGAGGCCACACCTGGAGTATTGTGTGCAGTTTTGGTGTCCATATAGGAAGAAGGATGTTCTTGCTATGGAGGGAGTGCTGGACAGGTTTACCAGGCTGATTCCTGGGATGGCGGGACAGTCACATGAGGAGAGACTAAATCGGTTAGGATTATATTCATTGGAGTTTAGAAAAGTGAAAGGGGAGCTCTTAGAAAATTACAAAATTCTAACAGTGTTAGACAGGGTAGATTCAGAAAGCTTGTTCCCGATGGTGGGGGAGTCCAGAACCAGGGTCATAGTTGGAAGATAGGGGGTAAACCTTTGAGGACTGAAGTGAGGAGAAAAGTTTTCCCCAGAGAGTGGTGAATCTGTGGAATTCACTACCACAGAAAGTAGTTGAGACTAAAACGTTGTGTAACTTCAAGAATGAATTAGATATAGCACTTAGCTAAAGGGATCAAGGGATATGGGCGGAAGGTGGGACTAGGGTATTGAACGTGATGATCGGCCATGATAATGAATGGCGGAGCAGGCTCGAAGGGCCAAATGGCTTCATCCTGCTTCTATTTTCTATGTTTCTATAACTGAACCCTGCCACGAGCGTAGACAAGTGAGTGTGTATTGGTGCCAGTCCCAGGTCCAGATAAATGGGGAGGGTTAGCAGTAAAACCATCCATACAAATACAAATGGCGGTTGATGTGAATGGAAATTGACCCATGTTAGGACATACCCTGTAAGTGCCCAAAAGAGTCCGTGCACAAACCCTGTGAGGAATGGCCAATGGTTGTCATCCAATGGATAAGGACGGCTAAAGAAGGCAGCCCAAAAGAGAGGTGCAAAGATGCAGTCAATTGGAAGAGGAACATGCAACTGACAAGTGGAGATGGAGGAAGGTGGTCCAGCAACATTGCAGTGATGCCAGGTAAAATGGGAAAAACCAAAAGAAAAAGAATAAAAAGGATCTAGACTGCTGAAGGTGGTGTTACCAATAATGGCCTGCTACAGATCGAGGACACGTGAGAAGTCAGAATTGGAGGAGCACAGAGATCTGAAGGTTGAAGGGCTGGAGGAGATTACAGAGGAGGTGTTGAGGCCATGAGGGGTTTAAACAGAAAGATGAGAATGTTAATATCGAGACATGGCTGAACTGGGAGCCAAGAGGTGATAGTTGATCGGGACTTTGGTTTGAGTTAGGATACAGGCAATTTGTTTTGGATGAGTTCAAGTTTGCATTGTGGAGGTGGAAGTAAATGGTCTTGGTGATGGAGAGGACATGGGTTAGGAAGTTAAGATTCAAATGAACACCAAATAATAATCCACAGTACAAAAAGGATCCATGTGACTATTCTCTCCCATTTCACAGCCACTGTATGCTTGGCGGTCGGAGAGAGTTACAGATTTGCACTACCATTTGGTGCGGTTTCTCCATTGTTACCTGCAGTCACATTTCAAAATAATATGAAATTCAAACTTTATATTTTCTACAGAATATAAACAAGAGTTTAACAACAAGAATCTGAAGTTCTGTAAATGATTGCTATTTATATGTGAGGCACAGTGACATGCCGCAACAGAACATTTCAGTGTGTACCATACTGTGTGCGAGTACAAATCCCTCCTGAGAAGTGGCTGCACAACATTAAAGTCTGTCTATATCTCATTGTATTATTTTAATAAATGACAAGGCATTCTTCTGGAATATTATTTTAAAAAGCTTAATAAATGAATTAAGTTCAAAAGCCTTCTCTCCATTGTGGGTTAAAAATGTAACAATTAACCAGAAAATCATTTTCATAACCCAGTAAAGTATAGATTGTGAATTAACTTCTAATAAAATCATCCACTTTATTACTATAATCTTCTTTAAAAGTTGAAAACTACAATATTGATTTAAAAATTGATCCTTCTACAGGTACTCTGCAAGGGGCGTAATTCTTCCTCTCATGGAAAGTTGTAACCAACCCTAAAATTAAACTCTAATCATTTTAACTGGATGTTGTAACATGTAAGCGGTTTTCTTCATTTTTCCAAGGTTGAATGTTATGAAGCAGAATTAGGGAGCATTTACAACCACATAGAATCCTAAACTGGTGGTATCGCCTGAATGAACCTTGTATGCTTTGGATTCTACTTAAGTGCATTTATGCTGCTGCTGCACTTAGAATATTCAACAGCTTTCATCTTCAATCAACTACTTTTTTTTAGAATATAATCTAATATCAAGGGCTAAGGAGCCCTTCCAACCTGAACTGTGAAACAGAAACCTAGTTCTGCTTAGAAATATTTCTTGGTTAATAAACCAGAAACAAACAGAATGCAAATTATCTTACAAAAGCTGATGGAGCACCTTATAAAATGGTGACA
This sequence comes from Scyliorhinus canicula, assembly GCF_902713615.1. NCBI lineage: Eukaryota > Metazoa > Chordata > Chondrichthyes > Carcharhiniformes > Scyliorhinidae > Scyliorhinus > Scyliorhinus canicula. Next base: position 126,599,481 of record NC_052146.1, on the reverse strand, counting down.
CTTCAGAAGTGAAATTCCCTGTCCTTTTCACTGAGTCAGTGTGCGGTACTCATGTGCTTCCTTCATAGCTTATGATGGTCGTTGGTTTGTTTGTGGTGAAATAGACAATGTTTTCTTTTGTTTGCAGTTTGAAAAAATGTTTTGAAACAACGACAGATTTCACATGCGGAATTTTGAGAACTAGAGTGCAGTTTCTGATGTCGACAATGTTACTTGGAAATCAATTGTGTTTAATTACATGCAGGTGGAGGCCATTGATTGGGGTTTTCACTCCAATGCAAATAAAGAGACACTCACTGAAACTGAATGTGGTTGGATTAGGAGGTGTATGCTTGAAATATTTAACTCTGTAAATAAATATCAGGCTGAGTAAAGATTGGCTCCAGTACTATGTTTCGCCAACTGACATTCTGGAAAATAAGAGATAACAGTGGAGAATACTGATAGCCATTCAGCTGTCCCCATTCCACCCCCCCCCCCCCCCCCTCCCCACCAATGACCCCCTCCCCTTGCCTGGAGAGGAGAAGGCTAAGAGGAAATTTGATATAGGTGTTAAAAAACATGAGGGGGATGGACAGAGAAGATCAGGAAAAATTGTACTCGCTTACAAAAGGATTGAGAGTGAGAGGACACAGAATAAAAGAGGCAAACGTGATATGAGAACAAACTTTTTCACCCCATGAGTGGTTTAGGTCTGGAATGCCCTGCCTGGAAATGTGGTGGAGGCAGCTTCAATTGAGACATTCAAGAGGGCACTAGATAATTATTTGAGTAGAAACAATGCGCATGGGTACAGGAGAAAGGCAGGAAGGAGAATGGCATTAAGTCATAATGTTCAATTGAAAAGCTAGTGCAGACACGATGGTTTGAACGGTCTCTTTCTACACAATTCTGTGATTAACCTGCCTCTCACTTTGGAGTCACAGCATAGAAACTCAGCCATTACTAACCAAGCCAACTGTTACAATTACCTGCACTGTCATTGCTGTTTTCCTTCTGTTCCTGCAATCTGATTGGTCACCAATGAGGGAGCTGACATCCATGCCGAAGCACAAACAGGTTGAAATCATATTGTGTGATACCAGTAACATTTCCATGATCAAATTACTCAACTCCCCATTTTAAGAAAGGCAGGAGACTCATTTTGGTCCCAAAATGTATAGTGATTTACAGCTGATATTCCTGTTCTGTGTGCTGCACTCATAGTCTATGGGCTGGATTCTCCGTTCTGAGTCCACCCTGCTACCGCTGCTAGAGAGGAAGGCGAATTTGGCCGTGCCATTCCCTGGCGGCAGGATTCTCTACTTCTGCCGCTTGCCAATGGGATTTCCCATTGACATCACCTCACGTTGCCAGGAAACCCTCGGAAGGGATGTGCTGCCGGCAGGACCAGAAAATCCCGCCATCAGCGAACTGCCGGAGAATCCCTCCCTAATATCAGAAACAAGAAATAAAATTTAAAGGTGAAAGAAAAAAGAGGAACCCTTGTAGATGTTGGAAGTTTAAAATTAAAAACTGAAATTGTAGAGTGGGTCTATTAATGGGTAGCACGGTAGCACAAGTGGATATCACTGTGGCTTCACAGCGCCAGGGTCACAGATTCGATTCCCCGCTGGGTCACTGTCTGTGCGGAGCCTGCATCTTCTCCCCGTGTCTGCATGGGTTTCCTCTGGATGCTCCGGTTTCCTCCCACAGTCCAAAGACATGCAGGTTAGGCGGATTGGCCATGATAAATTGTCTTTAGAGACCAAAAAGGTTAGGAGAGGTTATTGGGTTACGGGGATAGGGTGGAAGTGAGGGCTTAAGTGGGGCGAATCAGACACAATGGGCCGAATGGCCTCCTTCTGCACTGTATTCCATGTTCTATAAATATCTGAAGTGGAACGTAAATTGGCATTTTTGGATGGTTTTTCTCATCAGATCTTTTGTTGAAGCTGCCCAAGAATTAAGCAACATCAGTAAAACCAGTCAGTCTTCAGTCCACAGACTTACGGTCTTCGCCCTCAAATCTTCTTGATAGAAAAGTAAAGCCTAAAGAGGTAAGACTTAGACAAAGGAGAAGGCGATATCAGCTCAGATTTGATGGCTGTACTTCGTGTCCATGGCTAACTATAATCAACACCCCTGTTGATTTACTAGTACTACGAAGAAAAGACTAATGGCTCTTTGATCTACCAATTTTATGATCTGTGTTTAGCCCAATATAACTTCAGAGACTAAAGCATTTATATCAAATTGGCTTCCACTACAGATGAAGTTTCATAAAAGGATCAACAAAAAAAAAGCGCTTGAGACTTAGTTAGGAGAACAGGAAATATCTAAGACCCAGATTTTACGATCATTTCTGTTTGTTCTAAAGGAATTTGTTCACTTTAGGTTCTTTTTTCACAGAGTTACTCACATGCTGTCAATGTTGCTTTTAAGCTGAAATAAGGATGTGGTTTCAGAAGTACGTTCAAGCAATTTACCAGCAGACTTGGTTTTTCTGTTCTTCAAAGGCTAGGAATTTTCCCCCCCAGAGATATTTAAAAATCTGTGTTAAAAAAATGTCTCTTACTGATATTTCTGATATATCATTGAGCAGATCATGCGATCGGATAGAGTATGAGGGTACTTCTTGTGAAAGATGCTATCAGTTTTTGCATTTGTATTTTCAGTTCTTCATTCCAACCCTCAACCCCAACCCATTCTCACATCACCTTCCACCTAGCCATACTACAATATGCTTCCCTTCAGATCATCTGCAAGCCCATACAGAAATCTGTAACAAGGGTCCATCCTGCTGTTTAATTACTTTTTTTTATTGATTTCTCTCGTTCTGTGTCTGGCCACACAAATACAAGAGACCATGGAGAAAGAATGTGTTTAATTTATTCCATTTGTAGCATTGGTATTCTCTCGAGCTGGGGGGCTTGAATTATTGAAGGAGCAGGTTATTCAAGATTGGCAGTCAGTTTTAACATTAAGAGAAGAACCAATTTCTTATTTATTCTCTTTGCAGCACCAAAAAGGCAATAAAAAAACATATTAGAAGATCATCCATGGGTTGCTCATCATGAGTGGGAAGATAGGGTGTTATCAACAAAGTGTGTTGGGAGAAAGTGTGACACTTACAGGAAATGCATAGTGTGTACAATATTTTAATATATTTTAATGTTTTTAAAATTGGACCACATAACAAATCATATACTCCTCTCATAATACTGTTGATTGGTCAAGTTGAATTCTAATTGTGCCAAATAATGTAATCATTCAGAATAGGTGCATGTGACATACTCCCTGGAGTTACATATGGTACTTCCCCAGAAAAGTTAGGAGTTGCTTTTCTAAATTATTTAGTTGATGTTTTCTTCACAATACAAATGATTAAAATAGTATATTGGGTCTGCCTGGAATGGACATAACAATTGAAACAAGAATATATAAATTCACCACAATCTTTGAAAAACTGAGATTAATTGCTATCTTCGCAGCTATATTACAATTAGGCTGTAGGGAAGTGATGAGTTCGATACTTGGCCACTTCTAACTTTGTCCTCCAATGGTCACACAATTTCTCTTCCTGAAGTCAACAATGTAGATTTTGTCTTTTCCATTTAAACCGGTGAAAATAAAAGTCAAAAGAGATGTAAACAGGTTCCCAACTTCCTATAATCTGGTTTACACTATCACACAAAGTCAAGATCTACCACAGTGACTCATCCGGGGGTACAAATCCATGGATATCAATAGCCATTGTTGAACTGGACATATGGACTCTAAGAACCAGTGGGATTTTCACTAGCTGCGACCATCATATCTTAATTTGATGCTGTCTTTAACTGTCGTACACACAAACTGTACTTCAATAAGCTGGTAGCAGTCACAAATAAAACTGTAACTGATGAACATTACATTGGGGAACTTATAACTATGTACTATGATAGGAGCAATGCAAAATGTGAACAGCACCTTACAGGCTCCTTTTTCAATGTCACATCTCTGAGAATGTTCAGGCAATGATCCATTATTTTGAACAGGATCATTTTTAAGAGACTACAGGAGACCTGTGTCTCAAGCAGAATGCCCATGATAAAGTCCAAGGCACTGTTAGGATTGAACATTGTCAGTTTATATGAAGACTGAAAGATGAAGTTTTTTTACAAATGCATCATCCTGAAAGAGGAAGAAATGAGAGCATTCTAATTTTGCTATTAGATAGTTGTGCACAAATGCACTTTGAATACAAATGTGTTCGTTGGAATGTTCTCTTTCAGTAGTTAAACTTTTTGAAAGAAATGGACTGAGACTGTCTCTAAAATATGGTAAATTTCAGAAGAAATTGTTTACAAATATTTTAAAGGTAAAGTGTTTCAGGGAGTAGCACTGATGATTATTATGGAGAAGACCAGTTCAGCTCATTCAATCCTTCTGGTTCAATAAAACCTCATACTTCATAACAAAAGCAGAAAATACTGGAAAAACTCAACAGGTCTGGCAGCATCTCTGGAGAGAGAAATAGAGTTAATATTTTGAATCCGTGAGACTCTTCTTCAAAATTTCATAACTTAGTGGGGGCGATTCTCCAAAATGGAGGCCAAGTGTTCGCGCCGTCATGAACACCGTCGCGTTTCACGACGACGCGAAACAGGCACTGGGATGACTGATTCTATCCCCCACAGGGGGCCAGCACAGCGCTGGAATGGTTTACGCCGCTCCAGCCTCCCTTCCCGGCCCAAATGGGTGCCGCACCAACCCGTGCATGCGCAGTTGGTTCGTTGGTTCAGCATGTTGGCCCGACTCAACATGGCATCAGGGTTCAGGGGCCGGCCGCGCAACAAAGTTGGCCCGGGGAGGGGGGGAAGAGGCCGGCCCACCGAACGTTGGGCCCCGATCACGGGCCAGACCCCATCAGAGCCCCCTCCCCGGCAAAGAAGCGCTTTTCCCCACCCCACAGGCCGCCCCCCCCGACCCTTCGTGCAGAGTTCCCGGCGGTAGCAACCAGGGGTGAACGGCGCCAGCGGGATTCTGCTGTATCCACGCGGCCGCTCAGCCCATCTGGGCCAGAGAATCGGCGGCCCTGCCGATTCAAGCGGCCCGCGGCCGGCGCCGCGTCAAACGCGCCAGCGCAAATGGCACAGATTCTCCGCACCTCGAAGAATTGCACGTGGCGTCGGTGCGTCGTGTCGCGGTTGCGGTGATTCTCGGGCCCATTTGATTAAAACAAGAGAGGCAAGATAATTTAATTTTCTTTTCCAATTTGTTTTATTATTTTGAGTTACATTTTCAGTGTGGAAGGGTAGTTGACTTTTCCCACGTTTAAGCAGTGTTTGAGAGGCTAGATAGGAATTTCATTGCAGATCTAAGTCTCTGCAGCAATTTGTTTGTTGGTTACACATTGGACCTTGTAATGACTCACCATGTGTTTCCCTCCATCTCTGTGCTGAAACACTCATTAACCTCCCATCACGCCCCTTACCCCTCTAGCTCACCGCTCTCCAAGCTAAGTCTCAAAATTCAGGAGACGTCCTTCTCCGAATGCAGCTGCTTGCAATCCTGGACACAATATATTCACATTTATACATTTATATCCCCCCTCATTTGGACAGATGACATGATCCTTTATAATTCAGACTTCTGTGTAGTTCTGTCTTCAGCTGATGAGAAAACACTCCTTTGCGGGCCAGGTAGATAAAGCTGGCTTCATCCCAATAGAAGAACCACTTCCATAAGACAGCCCACCAAGGAACTGATAAAACCCATTTTGTGTGACTCACAGGTTCAATTAGCAGTTATGATGCAGAATGAGATTCATCATCCTTAACCACAAGATCATTTTCTGTGCAGTACAGCTCTTTAATATTAAGCATTGTGGACAAAGCAAACATAATGGGCTGCTATGATCTAAAACATTGCAACTTGAATATTGTAAAATATTCGCCATTGAATCGAACAATGGCCCAGAAAATGAATGAGCAAAATATGTCCCTATGAGAAAATAAATCATAAACTAGATATACTTTAAGACTTATCAGTGGAGTAATTGCAACAGAATTGCTAGGTCAGGAAAAAGTACATTCTGGAATCATTATGAGGAAGACGCACCTTTACCAGCACAGCTGCTCTTAATTTGTACACGTTTTGTTTTTAAGTTGTTCACCATCAGAAAACTCATCTGTTATACAAACAGTTCCTGTACAAACAGTTCCTTTTTTGGTTAACTTAGTTCAAGGGCACTAGAGAACATCTCTTCCTCATGTGAACTGCAGAAGTAAGAATTTTTTTTTAGCTGCAAGCTCCACTTTTCTTGGGAGCAGAGAGCAGGCAAGAACTTTCAGAAATCAGAGTAGTTCTCACGTAAAGGAGGCTTTCGAAAGCCAAAAGCGTCTATTCTGCTGCTGAAACGGAAGTGTCTAATGGGGATAAGGAAGTCATTGGTTTTTGATGGCCATCAGAGTGGTTTTCAACTTCTCTCACATCGCCATGACCGTGCTGCAGACTAATATCAATGCGTGAGAAAGGATGTTGAAAAAAGTGTGAACCTAAATGAAAACATTTGAGGGAACGGTTCTAATTTTTAAGTCACTAATTATAAGTGACAATACTGATTTTTTTTAAATGTCAGAATATTTTTAATCAGCTAATTTGGAGGCAACAGTCAGAAACATGCATTTTGTTACCATCAGGGTCTGTTCTACTCAAGTCACCTCATCAGCTGAAACTACG